>NC_056733.1:621022421-621275314 GCF_019279795.1 Protopterus annectens
ACAATACGGATCCTCCTATTTTTTCGCATCCTCTACTACGACAGTACCTCAGAGGGGCAAAGAATATAAGACCCTGTAGGAGAGCACCAGTACCTACTTGGGACCTCAATTTTGTTTTAGAAAAACTAACACTGCCTCCGTTTGAACCAGCCAGCACTACTACTACTTTCAGCTTTTCCTACATAGGGGTCGCCACAGCAGATCATCTGTCCGCTCATGATTGGCAGTGGAGTTTTACAGTGTCGAGTTGCCAGCCCGGTGCCCAACCTTCCACAAAAGGCACACACACACATGCACTCACACCTAGGGCCAGTTTAGAGTGTCCAATCCACCTGCAGCATGTCTTTGGGATGTGGGAGGAAACCGGAGCACCCGGAGGAAATCCACTTGACCACAGGGAGGACATGCAGACTCTGCACAGAAGGCACCCCAGCCGAGGATTGAACCGGAGAACCTCTTGCTGTGAGGTGACCATCCTAACCACTGCACCACCGTGGCTGCCCCCTGAACCAGCCAGCACTGCTGATCTAAAATACTTGTCATGAAAAACTGCTCTGCTCCTACCAATAACTTCAACAAGAAGAGTCTCAGAGTTACAGGCATTGATGGCTGTGGAACCTTTCCTCATCTTTCATCAGGACAGGGTTTCTCTCGGGACAAACCCAACATTCATGCCAAAAGTGGTTTCCAATGTGGCCTTAAATCAAATAATTCATTTGCCTACTTTCTACCCAAATCCCCAGAATAAAGGGGAAAAACTTCTGCACGCTTTGGATATACACAGGCAGCTACGTTTTTACTTGGACAAAACAAAAGCTTTCAGAAAAACTGAGCAACTGTTTGTAGCATATGCTGCAGGATCACATGGAAAGCCTATTACAAAGCAGACAGTCTCCAAATGGATAGGTCACTGCATCCTCTTCTGTTATGCACAGCATGGCAAATCTGTGCCTAAGGGCATTAGGCCTCATTCCACCAGAGCAGTAGCCACTTCAGCAGCTTTCCTCAGAGGGGTACCAACCAAAGACATTTTAGAAGCTGCCACCTGGAGCTCAGTGCACACTTTTACCAAGCACTACCACCTACCTCTCTACTCCAAATCCAAAGCAGGCTTTGCCACTGCAGTTCTGCAGGGTTTGTTAGCCTCACCAAATCCAATCTAGACCCAGCCACCCAACCTCAGCTTTGGGATTCTACCCAAGTGTAATGACTGCAGCAGTGAAACACGATGAACATAGTACAGTTGTGTACCTACCATAAATGTAGATGTTAGAGTGTATTCACTGTTGCAGTCCAGGTTACCCACCCACCATCCCCCTCTTTTCTGGGACTATTCTGTACTTCTCAACTCTATACAACCTATGTGGTGTATTTGCTTGTAGATGAAGGAAATGTTTATAGTATTATATGCATGGTTGTTTGGCATATTTTTATCTTTTCAGCCTTCCTATCTGGGGGCACCTGTCATCTGGGGCAAGAAAAACTGAAGAAAATGGCGTCAATTACAACTTTTATACCCCCTGGCGCACTGACGTCAGGGAAGATGCGACAGCAACCGACGCCAGACCAAGACTTTGGAACACGGACAGACTACGGGTCACCTGCCAGCAGGATAACCCAAGTGTAATGACTGCAACAGTGAATACACTCGACATCTACATTTATGGTAGGTACACAACTGTACTATACTTAACTTTCTTTCATATCCCCAAAAATGGGAGAAAGAATTCTTCATTCTTTAAATGTCCATAGCTTGGGTTTTGATTAGAGGAGACAAAGCCATGAGAAAATCTGACATTTTTTTTTTTTGCTGGAAACAAAATAAGCTTGCTAGTATGTATGCAAATTATTTTTGAGTGGACCTGCAATATGTTTTTCTTCTGTTATACAAGTAATTACAAATGACTAGCTGGGATAGTTAAAGTGCCAGAGCAGTAGCTACTTTTGGAGCTTTCATGCAAGGATTGACTCTAAAACCATTCTCGAAGCAGACATTTGGTCCTCACTCCACATATTCACTAAACATTAGAAAATGGATGTTTAGTGTAGAGTACTAAATGGATTTAATAAACTGTCCTACATTTGAGAGAGGATCCTTTTCCTCCACCCAATCTGCTTAAATTCTGGGAGTTGTTCCACATGTTGAGTACTACAGCAGGGATCTAATGAAGAACATTGGACGATTGTGTGAGTAACTTTAACTTAACCATAATGGCAAATGTTTCAATAGATTAGAGTCACAATGCCTACTCTCACTCTATGCCCTTTTTTAGGCAATATAGTTGAAGTTTTATTTTGGCTGTGGTGGGTATTCCCCAGGTCTACATCAGAAGATTGAAGTTTCAAAACTTCAAATCTGATATGGTCGACACCATATGATCGAAGTCTTGAAACTTCTAATCTTTTAACGGAGCTCTCCATACAGCACGGAAAGGGAAGATTTCCCTTTTCTGCACTGTAGTGCGATCTCGAAGTTGGTATATTTAAGTAAAGGGGGTTTGGGGGTTGCAGGGGGCCTTGCCCCCCTGCTTAGTGTTTAAATGGTTTGATGTTCTTCATGTTTCACTGTTACAGTCATTACATTTGGGTAATCCTGCTTGGCCGGTTGCCCTCAGCGTGCCTGAATTCCAAAGTCTTGGGTCATGTGTCAGCTGCTGTCGCCCCTTCCCTGACGTCAGGGGTATAAAAGAAGCAGCTAACGCCATTTTCCTCAGTCTTTCTTGCCACATGGTGCCCGAAGTAGAAGCAGTTCGCAAGTGCCAGTCGGCCGACTCCTGAAATTTTTTCGTGTTTGAGTTTCAGAACCGAATTGTTCAGTAAAGCTTAAGTACTCCATTGGGGAAACTTTTTTCTTGCTCCAGACCGATGTCAGAAAAAGTTAATAATTGTATTACTTGTGGAAAGCAAATACCTCATAAGGATTTTCATTCTTACTGTATTCCTTGCCTTGGCCCTGATCACAACGTTTCTGGTTGTCGGTTTTGTGCTAGATTTAACCAACGCACTATTAAGCGTCGGTATTCTTTTACTTTAAAGTATTTTGGTAGGTTTAATTATCCTAAAATGTTGGATAGCCATCCTACTACCGGAGTTTACAAAAAACGCAAAGAAAAGGATAGAGAAAAACAACCGAGGTCCAAAACCGACGACAAAGCTTTTCCTAAACCAGTCACCGGCTCACAGTGAGGTGCTTGCACAGCCCCTGACACCCGCTACTGTAGAGTCGCAGGCCGCTACAGACTCCCATGTGGAGTCGGCCATGCCACTGGATACTCAAAGTATTGGAACCTCTGACGCTAATCCCTCAGGAGGGTCCAGAGCCGCTGAGCAGGTACTGGCTTCTGAGGGTGTATTCAGACCACAACATCTTTACATTAAAACGACTTCAGCTTCAAAGACAGACTAAAGCAGCTTCTAAAGCAAAGAAACAAACTAAAGAGCCACATGTACAGGCCTCTCTGCCCAAAAAAACAGATGATCAAGATGGCCGGAGACCTGATTACCTTGATCTGGGGTTCCCATCCCCCACCTGATAAGAGGCCTAGGCAAGAGACTGACTATGAATCTTCAGATCAGGTTTCTGTTTCTTCTGACTCCTCTTCTGATCAGGGATATTCTTTACCCTCATATGAGGATTCTGATGCTGAAGAATCTATACCTTCAGCATCCCCAACTTAGGATTTTTCCTTTGGGGAAACCTTGCATACCATGAGGGAGCATTTTCACTGGGAAAGCCAAGATTTTTCAGAATCAAAAAAGAGGTTCAGGGATTTCCTTTTACTACCAAAGCACAGGCCTCTAGCCATTCCCCCTGTGTTAGACATTGTAGATGATGTGTTTTCGGAATCTAGTTTGACTCCTTATCTCCAGCTCCTGTTAAGCCTGACAGATATTACAGGGTTCCTGACTCTCACAATTTTTTTTTTAAAAACCCTGCTGCTGATCCAGAAACCATTTCACAGGGTCCCAAGGGGGATAAGGCCTCTACAGCAAAAAACCCAACCCCCTCTGACAGGGATTCAAGGGCACTGGATAGATGGGGAAAAAAGGTTTACACATCTGCAACTTTGGCTATAAGGGCCTTAAACTGTCAGTTTCATATGCTCAAGTATCAGCAACATCTCATGGGATTGCTTAAACAGAAAATGATGTCATTCTGAATGTGCTGAAAACAAGGAAATGCAGGATTTATTACATGCAATTGAACAAGCTGGAAAGCATACTTTGCAATGTGGTTTTGATTCTTTGGAGGCCTCCTGCAAGGCTGCAGTTACAGGTTCTGTAATTAAGAGGCATGCTTTGTTAAAGGAACAAAATCTGCCTGATCATGTTAAGGTTAAGTTATTAGATGCACCTTTACAGCATGATACTTTGTTTGGTGCCAAGGCGGAAGAGGTGTTAAAGAAAATGGAAGACAAAGCTAAATCTATGCAAACTGTTAGAGTTTTTACAAGTACAGCCACCTAGGTTTAGTAGACACTGGCCTACAAAAAATTGGTCCTTTCCTGTGTTAGACCTCAAAGGGGCAGATCCAGACGCCCAAGGGGCAGATCCCAGGCGCAAGGTTCTTATAGGTCAAAACAATGGGGTGCTTCTACCTCCAAAGCTGGAGAAGATAAAGCACAAACATACAGAAAGCAGTCCCAATGACTTTTCCCTGCCTGCACCAAGCGCTTATCTTCTGGCAGCACCCTTAGGGGGAAAATTAGCACATTTTGCTCAAAATTGGCACATTATAACCCAGGACAAATGGGTTCTAAATATAGTGTCACAAGGCTACAAATTAAATTTCCATACTCTGCCAAAGGCAAACGGCTGGCCATATCTGCCAAAAAATCAATGGGCAGAGGCACAAAACAAGTTTCATCCCTCATGGGCATGGGGGCCATTCAGCAAGTACCAGTGCAAGAACGGGGACAAGGATTTTATTCAAGACTGTTCTTGGTACCCAGAAAGGACAAGGCCTGGAGGCCGATACTCGACCTATCTATTCTGAATACATTCCTGGATATTCCCAAATTCAAAATGTTGACTTTGCAGCAGCTTCTGCCCATGCTGGGCAAGAACGCTTGGCTTGTGACTTTAGACCTAAAAGAGGCATACCTGCATGTTCCAATCAGACAATCGTGCAGAAGACACCTCAGATTCAAGGATGGTTCAATACATCTCTGCACTGCCCTTTGGCTTATCTACTGCGCCCAGGGTCTTTACAAAGTGCCTGGCACCAGTAATTGCATTCTGCAGACAGAGGAATACAAGTATACCCTTACTTGGACAAATGTCTAATTCAAGCAGAGAACAAGGACATTCTTCTTCAACATCTGGCATTTGTGAAAAGACTACTAACATGCTTACGGTACACAGTCAACGAAAAGAAATCAAAACTAGTACCCTCTCAAGATATAACATTCCTGGGTGCAAGCTTGAATACAACTGCCCAGATGGTTTATCTCACACCAGACAAACAAGGGCAACTGACTACCTATTTCACAGTGTTGACAACAAAGGCCCAGTTATCTGCAAGAAAAATTCTGCAGGCTTTGGGCTTCATAGCATCCTGCATCCTACTAATTCCATATGCAAGACTGCATATGAGGAAACTTCAGTGGTCCCTAAAAAGTGTTTGGACTCAACATTGCCACAACCTGGAAACAATGATTACTCTCATTCCTTGCCTGCAACAGGAGTTTCGATGGTGGGCAAAGGCTTGTCACCAGAACAAGGGACAGCCGCTCACATTACCCCCAGCCTGGCAGACACTAACAACGGATGCATCAGATTATGCCTGGTGGGCCCACATGGCAGGAAGCAAACCAAATGCATCTACGTATCAATCAAAAAGAGATGCTAGCTGTTCAAAATGCCCTGACAGCCTTCAAGGACCTACGTCATCCGGGACAACTGCTGATAGACAGACAACGCCATGGTCATGTGGTATATAAACAAGCAGGGAGCACACATTCTTACCCTCTTTGCAGACTAGCTATGACATTGTGGGACACGGCTTTGACTTGCCAAGTACATTTGCAGGCACAATTCCTGCCAGGAAATACTCTGGAAGACAAACTAAGCAGAAACCTCATGGATCCCCACGAGTGGTAGCTGGATCCACAAGTCTTCAGCATGATAACAAGGAAATGGGGATGCCCGGACATAGATCTATTTGCCTCCCCTCACAACTACCAACTAAAAAGATTCTGCACAAGGACTTATAACAGGCAAGCATGGAAAGTGGGCACTCTATCTTTCAGCTGAAAAAACCTATCAGTATATGCCTTCCCTCCACTGCCTCTCCTCCCCAAGGTACACCTAAAGGTCAGACAGGAGAAACCAAAGATGATACTTATTGCCCCAGACTGGCCCCGCCAGTACTGGTATCCAATCCTAAGGAACTTGTCTCGTTACCCAGCTTGGACCTTACCTCAACTACTTCGTCTACTGTCCCAGCAAAACAATCAGATCCTGCACAGCCAACTCAGGACATTAAACCTGGCAGCATAGCGGATAATGTAGTCATACAAAAAACACCTCTCAGCAAAGCTGTGATGGATGTCATTCTTGAAGCCAGAAGGCCCTAGTACAAGAAAGTCTTATGCTAGAAAATGGAAGAGATTCTTTGCTTGGAACTAGGCACAAGGATCTGATACTACTGTACCAAATATTCCTCAGATTTTGCAATGCTTAACTGAGATGCTGGACAAAGGCCTATCCTTTTCATCAATTAAAATTCATGCCTCTGCCATTTCGGCTCATTACAATACATTGCCACCAATTTTTTCTCATCCTTTATTAAAGCAGTACCTCAGTGGAGCCAAAAATTTAAGGCCTCCAAGGAGATCACCAACACCTGCATGGGACCTCAACTTGTCTTGGAAAAGCTCACCCTGCTTCCTTTTGAGCCAGCTGCTACTGTTGATATAAAGTTTTTATCTTGGAAAACAGCTCTGTCCCTAGCAATTACTTCTGCAAGACGAGTTTCAGAGCTACAGGCGCTCATGGCTGTGGAGCCTTCATTTTTTATCCAGACGGGGTCTCTCTGGGAACAAACCCAACTTTTATGCCTAAAGTGGTGTCCAGTGTGGCTCTTAACCAAACTATTCATCTGCCAACTTTTTATCCAAATCCACAGAACAAGGGGGAGAGAATTCTGCACTCGGACATACACAGACAGCTTAGATTCTACATGGACAGGACTCAAGCTTTCAGGAAGACAGAGTAATTACTAGTGGCATGTGCTGCAGGATTACAAGGAAAGGCTATCTCAAAGCAGACTATCTCACTCAGTGGATAGGCCACTGCATTCGTTTATGCCATTCACACCATGGCAAGCCAGTGCCTAAGGGCATTAGGCCACATTCCACCTGAGCTGCAGCCACTTCAGCAGCCTTTCTCAGGGGAGCTCCAACCAGAGACATTTTAGAGGCGGCTACTTGGAGTTCAGTGCACACCTTTACAAAGCATTACCATCTGCCATTCTACTCTAAATCCAGAGCAGGCTTTGCTACTTCAGTTCTGCAGGGCCTCATAGCCGCTCCTAATGCTGTTTAGCTCCAGCCTCCCAACCATAGCTTTGGGACTCTACCCAAATGTAATGACTGCAGCAGTGAAACACGAAGAACATAGTACAGTTGTGTACACTTACCATAAATGTAGATGTTCGAGTGTCTTCACTGTTGCAGTCCAGGTTACCCACCCACCTTCCCCCTTTTTTCTATGGATCCTATCTTTCCTTCTCTGATTTATACAACCTGTGTGGTGTATTTGCTTATAGATGAAGGTAAAATTTATATTGATGCATTTATTGTTTTATATATATAAAATTTGGCTACCCTTTTAAGGGGCACCTGACATCTGGGGCAAGAAAAACTTAAGAAAATGGCATCACCCGCTTCTTTTTATACCCCTGACGACCTGACATCAGGGAAGGGGCAACAGCAGCCGATGCAGGACCCAAGCCAGCAGTATTACCCAAATGTAATGACTGCAACAGTGAATACACTCGAACATCTACATTTATGGTAAGTGTACACAACTGTACTTTTTTGAATGTTATGTTTTATTACATTTTCGATGTTTCAAGACTTTGATTATATGGTGTCGACCATATCAGATTCGAAGTTTTGAAACTTCGATAATGTAATATAGACCCATATTCCCCAACTTCTATCCTTCCCCCATCGCAGATTTTTTGAATTTGCATAATTTGTCCAGCCTTTAATGTTTTGACTCACAGCTCTACTGTTACTTCAGGAAGTTATTCTAGTGTAAAAAGTTTTTAATCATAGCAAGAAAGCTCTGAAGATGGTATATGTACCGTTTATACCAGCATGCTGCCAAGTCATAATCATTAGCCCCCATTTTCTACATGGGGTCGGGGTATTTTGTTAACTGTCGCCATCTTTCTCGATTCATTGCCACACTCCTGGCTTCTTTGACACTCATGCCTGACTGTCGCCGATCTTTTCACACAGTCCATCCACATTTTTGCTGGACAGCCTAGTTTCTTCTTACCTTCTTCCTGTCTGTCCCAAATCATCACCACTAGATTGACTTCTACTTTTCTGCATATGTCCAAACCACCTTAATCTGATGTTCTTCGTGTTTCACTGTTGCAGTCATTACATTTGGGTAATCTGCTGGCAGGTTGCCCTCAGTCGGCCTGAATTCCAAAGTCTTGGGTCCTGCGTTGGTTGCAGTCTTCCATGACGTCAGGTCGTCAGGGGCATAAAACATGCAGCCGACGCCATTTTCTTTAGTATTTCTGGCCGCGCGGTGCCTGAAGCAGAAGCATTTCGCAAGTTCCGGTCGGCAGACTACTGAAACATTCGAGTTTGAGTTTCAGATCCGAAGTCTTCACTAAAGCTAAGTACCCCGTTGGGAAAACTTTTTTTCTTGCTTTTTACCTATGTCAGAAAAAGTTAATAATTGTATTACTTGTGGGAAGCAAATACCTCATAAGGATTTCCATTTATGCTGTATTCCTTGCCTAGGCCCTGATCACAACGTGCCTGGCTGTCGGTTTTGTGCTAGATTTAACCAACGCACTATTAAGCGTCGGTATATTTTTGCATCAAAGTATTTTGGAAACAGATTTGACTACCCAGAAATGTCATCGGATAGCAATCCGACTAACGGAGTACATAAAAAATGCAAAGAAAAGGACAATGAAAGGCAGTCGAGATCCAAAACCAAGGATGAAGCTTCTAAGCCAGTCGCCGGTACTCAATGAGGTGCTTTTGCAGCCCCTGATACCCGTTACCTTTGAGTCGCAGGCCTCTACCAACACCCATGTAGAGCCTGGCATGCCGCAAGATACTCAAGGTATTGGACCGATGGATGTATCTCCCTCGGATGAGTCCGGAGCTGCTGAGCAGGCACCGGCTACTGAGGGTGTATTCAGACCTCAACATTTGTATATCTAACCAAGGACAGCTGCAAAACCAAACACAAAAGCAGCTTCTAAAACTAAAAAACCGACGCATGAGCCACGTGCACAGGCCTCTATGCCTAAAAAGCAGATGATCAAAATGGCTGAAGACCTTATTACTTTGATCAGGGGTACCCATCCCCCTCGACATAAGAGGCCTAGGCAAGACACTGATTATGAATCTTCAGATCAGGTTTCTATTTCTTCTGATTCCTCTTCTGATCAGGAATTATCTATACCTCCCTATGAGGATTCTGATGCTGAGGAGTCTATTCCATCTGCATCTCCACCTGAGTATTATTCATTTGGAGAAACCTTGCTTACTTTGAGGGAGCATTTTCACTGGGAGAGTC
Organism: Protopterus annectens; assembly: GCF_019279795.1. Classification (NCBI taxonomy): domain Eukaryota; kingdom Metazoa; phylum Chordata; order Ceratodontiformes; family Protopteridae; genus Protopterus; species Protopterus annectens. Next base: position 621,032,202 of record NC_056733.1, read on the forward strand.
AAGACTTCTCAGAATCAAAAGAGAGACTCTGGGATTTCCTTCTCCCTCAGCACAAGCCTTTAGCCATTCACCCCTGTTTTAGACATTGTGGATGATGTGTTTTCGGGGTCAAGCTTGACCCCGGATTCCTTACCTCCTGCTCCCAGTAAGCCTGACAGATATTACAGGGTCCCTGACTCACACAAAGTTTTATTTAGAAACCCTGCTGCTGATCCTGAAACTATTTCACAGGGTCCAAAGGGAGTTAAGGCCTCAACAGCAAAAAATCCTACCCCCTCTGACAGAGATTCAAGGGCACTAGTCAGATGGGGAAAAAAGGTTTATACATCTGCAACCTTGGCAATCAGGGCCTTAAACTGTCAATTTCATATGCTAAAGTACCAACAACATGTTATGGGATTGCTGAAACGGAAAATTATGTTTATTTCAGGATGTGCAGAATACAAAGAATTGCAGGAATTTTTGCATGCAGCTGAACAAGTTGGAAAGCATACTTTGCAATGTGGTTTTGATTCCTTAGAGGCCTCCTGCAGGGCCGCAGTTACTGGATCTGTGATTAGGGAGGTATGCCTGGTTAAAGGAACAAAATTTGCCTGATCATGTTAAAGCTAAATTACTAGATGCACCTTTACAGCATGATTCTCTGTTTGATATTAAGGCAGAAGAGGTTTTAAAGAAAATGCAAGACAAAGCTAAGTCTATGCAAACTGATAAAGACTTCTTACAAGTACAACCACCAAGATTCAGTAGACACTGGCCTACAAAAAATTGGTCCTTTCCTGTGTCAGACAGAGCTCAAAGGGGCAAATCCAGGCACCCTAAGGGTTCCAGATACTAGTCGCAAGATTCATACAGGTCAAAGCACTGGGGTGCTTCAACCTCCAAATCTGGAGGGGATAAAGCGCAAACCTACAGAAAACAATCCCAGTGACATCCCTCTGCCTACACCAAGCACTTATCTTTTGACATCTCCCATAGGGGGAAAGTTAACACTTTTTGCTCAAAATTGGCAGTTAATAACTCAGGACAAGTGGGTACTAAACATAGTATTCACAGGGATACAGATTCCATTTCCACATTCTGCCAATGGTAAATGGTTGGCCAGATCTGCCAAAAAATCAATGGGCAGAGGCACAGAAGCAGGTTACGTCCCTCATGGATATGGCGGCCATTCAGCCAGTACCAGAACAGGAAAAAGGACAAGGTTTTTACTCAAGACTGTTCTTGGTACCCAGAAATGACAAGGCCTGGCGGCCAATACTGGATTTATCGATTTTGAACACATACCTGGACATTCCAAAATTCAAAATGCTGACTTTGCAGCAGCTTCTGCCCATGCTGGGCAAGCCTGCTTGGCTGGTCCCAATAAGACATTCGTGCAGAAGACTCAGATTCAAGGCTGGCTTAAGGCATTACCAATTCTCTGAACTGCCCTTTGGCTTATCTACTGCGCCCAGGGTCTTTACAAAATGCCTGGCACCAGTAAATGCATTTTGCAGACAAAGTAGTATGCAAATATATCCTTACTTAGACGACTGTCTCATTAAGCAGAGAACAAGGACATTCTTCTTCGACACCTGGTGTTTGTGAAAAGGCTTCTAATGTGCCTAGGGTACACAATAAACAAAATAAATCACAACTGGTACCCTCTCAAAAGATAGCATTCCTGGGTGCAAGCTTGAATACAACTGCCCAGATGGCTTACCTCACGCCAGACAAGCAAAGGCAACTGACTATTTTCTTCAAACTGATGGCAACAAAAACCCATTTATCTGCAAGACAAATTCTGCAGGCTCTGGGCTTCATGACATCCTGCATCCTACTGATTCCATATGCAAGACTGCATATACGGAAACTTCAATGGTACCTGAAAAGTTTATGGAGTCAACATTCTCACAGTCTGGAAGCAATGATTCCTCTCATTCTCTGCCTACAACAGGAGTTTCTATGGTGGGCAAAGGCATGTCACCAAAACTTGGGACGGGCCTTCACTCTCCCTCTGCCATTTCGGCTCATTACAATACAGAGCCACCAATCTTTTCTCATCCTTTACTAAAGCAGTATCTTAGAGGAGCCAAAAATGTAAGGCTTCCTAGAAGATCACCATTACCTGCATGGGACCTCAATTATGTGTTGGAAAAGCTCACCCTGCCTCCATTTGAACCAGCTGCTACCACTGTTATAAAGTTCTTATTATGGAAAACAGTTCTGCTACTAGTAATTACTTCAGCAAGAAGAGTTTCAGAGCTACAGGCCCTCATGGCTGTAGAGCCTTTTATTATATTTTACCCAGACAGGCTGTCTGAGGACAAATCCTACTTTTATGCCTAAGGTGGTTTCGGTGTGGCTCTTAACCAAACAATTCATCTGCCAACCTTTTATCCAAATCCGCAGAACAAGGGGGAGAGAATTTTGCATTCCTTGGACGTACACAGACAGCTAAGATTCTACTTGAGCAGGACTAAAGCTCTAAGAAAAACTGAGCAATTACTAGTGTCATATGCTGCAGGATCAGAAGGAAAGGCTATTTCAAAGCAGACAGTTTCAAAGTGGATAAGCCACTGCATCCATTTTTGCTACCTACACCATGGTAAACCTGTGCCCAAGGGCATTAGGTCTCATTCCACCAGAGCAGCTGCTACTTCAGCAGCCTTTCTCAGAGAAGTACCAACCCAAGACATTCTAGAGGCTGCTACTTGGAGTTCTTTTCACACCTTTACAAAGCATTATCATTTGCCTCTCTACTCTTAAGTCCAGGACAGGCTTTGCCACTGCAGTGCTGCAGGGCCTTATGGCCGCACCTAATGCTGTTTAACTCCAGCCTCCCAACCATAGCTTTGGGATTCTACCCAAATGTAATGACTGCAACAGTGAAACACGAAGAACATAGTACAGTTGTGTACGCTTAACATAAATTTAGATGTTAGAGTGTATTCACTGTTGCAGTCCAGGTTACCATTTATTTTTTTTTGCTACCTTTTTGGGGGCACCTGACATCGCGGGCAAGAAAAACTAAAGAAAATGGCGTCAGCTGCATGTTTTATACACCTGACGTCATGGAAGAGAAGACAGCAACTGGCACAGGACCCAAGACTTTGGAATTCAGGCCGACTGAGGGCAACCTGCCAGCAGATTACCCAAATGTAATGAGTGCAACAGTGAATACACTCGATCATCTACATTTATGGTAAGTGTACACTACTGTACTTTCTCTCTGGCCTTTTCTGCAATAGCAGGTACTTTGGCTTCTGCTCTTATGTCCTCATTTCTTTGTCAGTCCCACAGTGTGCATGCTACCTCCTTTCTCAGTCACTTCTGATGTCCTTCTATTCCTATGTTGCAGAGTTCTGTACACTTGGGTTTCCTCCTCTTGCTTCGTGAACATCCTGCTAGTATTCAGAAGTTTGCAGTCACTGCTAGGTGCATGGGATGTCTGATGTGGCTGGTGGAATGTGGGCATTAAAACTGATGTCTGCATGCACCAGACCTCAGAACATCTGTGCTGCCAGTCGAATGTCAGCTGTTCCTGCTGTACCGGCCGATAGATAAAAAAATATTAGGATAAGTACCCCATTGGGGATGTTTTGTTTTTTGGTTCACTGTATGCTTCTTTTGTGTCATCCAGGAAGGGCAAGTGTAGTAGTCAGATTCCCATAAAGATGCCCAGAAGCTCTGCCTCTTTTATCTAGGGCCTACACATGACCATAAGGCCTGCCCCATTTGCCAGGCCTTTGTCCCAAAAACCCTGCATAGCAGATTGCACACTTTGAGTATATATATATCTCGAGAATCAGCACCTTAAGTGCTTAGCCTTGGGTATGGAGGGACCGTCTGGTCAGACCTTTGAGACGCCTAAGAAAAAGGCTAGCCCTGAAACTGTATTTGCACCTCTGCCACTCAACGTCCCTCCTGTGGCTGATGGCCTGGAGAAGCATTTGTTCACCGCTGATATGGGTACAGTGGGTACTGATGTGGAAGACGCAGGACCTAGAGTGGTAGGCAAGTCCTCAGAGCCCTTGCAGACATTGGGCAGACATTGGCTTCTGACAGTGAGGGGGGACCTCGGATTGCAGCTGCAGCCCAGGCGGATCCCTCCACTACTTTGCTGCTGACACTGGCCCTTCCATTGTCCAGACGCCCACTAAGCCTTCTTTAGAAAAGGAAGCATACTTCTCTCCTGGCAGAAAGACAGCCTTATTGGCAGGCCTTTTCGCAGAGTCTGTTCAATGCTTTCATGACCTTAAGGCCTGCTACTCCCTTACCCTCCCCAGTGGCTCACCCTTTGAGCTGTAGGCCCCTGGTCATAGATACCCCTCAGGTGGAGGAATCCTCTGAGTGTTCCTCAGAGGATTTACTTTGTCTCTGTTACCCTCCCCTCTTGGCTATGCCTCCCCAGAGGAAGAATCTGCTGAAGCAGATTCCCCAGATGAGGCTGTCTCCTTTTTGGGAGACCATTGCTAAGATGAGTGAACATTTCAAATGGAATTCCTCTGAGATGTCAGAAGTTCAGAAAAGATACTGCAAATTCCTTCAGATGGACTCCCCTGCCCCTTCAGCTGTACCACCAGTACTGCCTGCATTTCTTGATGCATTTAGTGCAGCATCTCTTAACCCAGACTCTCTGCCTCCTGCACCCCACACAGGCCTGACAGATTCTACAAAGTCCCCGGGGGAGCCAAATTCTTGGTTAAGTGCCCTGCTGCTGACCCAGGTGCTGTCTCCGTTTCAGTTGACAAGGCATCAAAACTCCTTCCTACTGACAGACAGCAAAGCCATGTAACACCTTAGGAAGAAGGTCTACACATCCTCCACCTTGGCATTCAGGGCCATAAATTATCAAACACACGTGTCCAAGTATGCCCTAGCACTTTTGGAAAAAGCCACCAAACAATTGTCTGACATTCCAGACTCTCCTCCCGTAGCTCAACTGTCTAGCCTGATTTCCCTAACCTCTCAGGTCACTAGGCACACCATTAATTGCAGCTACGATGCTGCAGAAGCTTGTGCAAGGTCAGCTGCATTTGCCTCAGTCCTAAGGAGATATTCTTTGTTAAGGCTACAGCCCCTACCAGATAACATCAGAGCAAAGTTATTAGATGCACCTTTAGGTAACTCAGCTCTATTTGGGACTAAAGTAGCAGACTTATTCAAACCTCTGCAACAAAAGGGGAAGGAGTTACAAGACCTTAAGCACTTGTTTGTTTTTCCTAGCCCCAAGTTCCAGAGGAATAACCCTTTAAAAACCCAGTTTATCAGGGAGCATTTTGCTCCCATCCCTCCTTCCAGGCCAATGAAGACTGCCAGGAAGCAAACTACTCCTTCCAGACCTGCCCAGACTACAACACACAAGCCTCAGTTTCAAGACAGGGAAGGTAGTCTGTGACTACCTGCCACTTTTGAAACCCCCCCCCCCTCCACACACACACACACACACACACACACCATTCCTCTGTCATTAAGTCTGTCTCACTGTCTCCTCATGTGGAAAAACATCACCACAGACAGATGGGTTCTATCCATAATAGAAAAGGGTTACTTCATGACCCGGATCAAAAGTCCGTGTTGGAGAAGTATTCCTCAGCCCCCCAAAGAGCAATTTCCTTTCTGTCAGCCAGTTCTAGACACCCTCATTGCCCAGGGGTACTGTTCAACCTGTCCCGCCGACAGAACAAGGGAAAGGATTCTATTCCAGGCTCTTGCTAGTCGCAAGGAAAGATGGCCCCTGGAGGCCAATTCTAGATCTCTCCCACCTAAATCTCTTCCTGCAAATGCCCACCTTCTAGATGCTTACCTTCCATACCTTTTTCCCTCAGGGATTCATGGCCACACTGGACATTTATTATTTATTTATCATTTGTTTACCGGGAAAGTCTGACTTGGAACAAAGCCAGTTTTCGGCAGAGGCTCTGGGCGAAACACTCCAGATGCATGTCTTTGAAACATGGGAGGAAACCAGAGCACCCATGAGGAAACCCACACACATGCAGGGAGGACATGTAGACTCCACACAGAAGGCACCCCAACCGAGAATCGAACCGGAGAACCTCTTTGTGTGAGGTGACAACGCTACCGCTGCACCACTGCACTGTCCAACATCAAGGCCCAATTTCAGGAGGATACCTGTGTTTTTCATGTGGTTTCCTCACATTCATTTCTCAGCCTTGCCCTTCGGTCTCTCTGCAGCACAAAGGGTCTTCACCAAGTTCTTGGCATCAGTGGTGGCCTTCTGCCGGACCCAAGGGATGCAGATTTTTCCTTACTTAGACAACATGCTTATTCAGGTGAATTGCAAAGAATCCCTTCTTCTCCAGACAACTCTCTCCCTCCTGTAGGCACTGGGCTTCAAAATAAGTTATCCCAAGTCCAGCCTGACCCCCACTCGATACATTGTCTTCTTGGGATGCAGGATTTGGACTGATATCATGAAGGCTTTCCTACCACCCCAAAAGGTGGAGAACTTAAGGCAGTATCTGCTCACTGCCCTTCAGGCCATAGAATTGACCGCCAGGCAGTACCTCAGGCCCTTGGGCCACATGGCATTGACCATTCCCATATTACCATTGGCGAGACTTCACATGAGGAAGCTGCAATGGTACCCAAGATCCATATGGACTCAGCAGTCTTCCTTCTCAGGAGTTCAGAATCCTCTTTTTACCTTGCCTCAAGAAAGAGGTACAGTGGTGGTTGAATCAGGTGAGCTACAACCCAGGTCTACCTCTTCAGGTACCCCTGCCAGTACAGGAAGTGGAAACCTGGGGTGGGGTGCAACCATGGGCTCCCTCAGAGTTCAAGGCACTTGGCTGTACTCCACCAAACAGGAGCACAGTGTCCGAGAGATGAGAGCAATTATTCGGTCCTGAAGGGCCTTTCAGTCCGCCCTGAAACAAGGCCCATTGAAACTGTTTGCAGACAACACTACAGTTTTGTGGTATGTCAACAAGTGGGGAGGAACAAAATCATATTTGCTTTGCCAGACTAGCTCTCCTAGTGTGGAAGCTGGTCACAAATTGGGTAGTCGCACTTCAAGCTGTGTACATCCCTTCAGAACAGAATTCTCAGGCAGAGACACCTTAAGCAGATCCATGTCACAGTCACACAAATGGATGCTCCACAGGGATGCATTTTTGGACATAGTCCACAGATGGGGGTACACCTCAAATAAATCTGTTTGCCTCCCCCATGAACAGACACCTTCCATCCTTTTGCACCAGGCTGCCCAACCCTCTGGCGAGGGCAACGAATTCCTTTTCAATCTCCTGGAAGTGGATATTTCTTTGTGCATTTCCTCCCTTCCTACTTATTCAGAAAACCCTACTGAAGATTCAGCAGGACAGACCAAAAATCTTGTCTTGTTGGTGATCCTCTTTTGGCCAAGACAGCACTGGTTCCCCCACCTTCTGCATTTAGCCAAGGGCAGCACCATAGCTTACCCCACAGAGCTGACCTTCTCACACAGAACAAGGGATCTCTAATCCATCCACACTGGCAATCTCTACATCTTACCCTGTGGGTGATGTAATTCTGATCTCTTACAGGCACCTATACAATGAGGACATGCTTACGGTCCTGGAGATGGCCAGGAAACCTAACCCTAAGAGATCTTGTGTATCTAAATGGAAAAGATTCTCCATATGGTATCTTCAAAGACAGTTGGATCCTTTTCAGGGTGATGTCCCCTTGGTACTGTCCTACCTGTGTGAACTTTTGCAGACAGGGTTAGCGTACTCCATCTAGACTCACCTGGCTGCCATTTCATCCTGTCTGCCTATGGAACCCCATTTGGCTTCCGGAATGCCTGCAAAGTTGTTCCTAAAGGGAGTGCAACATCTCAGGATCCCCAGAAAACCTATTCCCCCTCCCTGGGACCTGAATTACATCTTGGAGAAGCTCACCCCCCCCCCCCTTTGAACCGACCCCCAAGGCTTCTTTGAAACACTGCACATGGAAAACTGTACTGCTAGTTGCCTTAACAGCTACAAGCTCTCATGGCCACGCCCCTTTTCCTCCTCTTCCATAAAGACAGTGTAAACCCTTAGGATCAACCCTTCCTTCATGCCCAAGGTGGTCAATGAGCTTTCCTTAAACCAAGCTATTCCCCTCCCTACCTTGTTTTCCCCATCCTCAGAGTGACAGTGAGTGTGTCTTACATTCCCTTGATGTGCTCAGACAGCTCAGGTTCTACTTGGACAAGACTAAGTCTAGCAGAAAATCTGACCAGTTCTTTGTCTTCTTCCACCCCATGGCCCTGGGGAAAGCTGTAACCAAGCAGACCATTTCACCCTGGATTTCCAGGGCAACTTCTGTTGTGCACACCATGGGAAGTCCTTGGGGGTCCAAGGTTAAGGCACACTCCACTAGGGCTATGGCTTCGTCAGGAGCCTTCTTTAAAGAATTAGACACTGCCACCATATTAGAGGCAGCTACATGGACATCTGTCCACACATTAAACAAACATTACAAATTGGACCAAATCTCTAGATCCGGGGCAGGATTTTCCAGGGCTATCCTCCGTGGATTTTTGGAGAATTCTTCCTCACCGTGAGCTTTGGCACTCACCTAAGAGTACGGAATACTGCAACATCGGAATAGGAGGACATACAATAGTTGTGTAAAATCTTGCCATAACTAGAGATGTCCTCTTCCATGTTGCAGTATTCCTTCCTTCCCAGCCTGTTCACAAATGGTACCTTCTTGGATGACACTAGACTTGCACTGATTGGCCTAGGATTAGTGTCCAACTGGGGCTCTCAGTTCTGAGGTCTGGTGCATGCAGATGTCACTTTTATGGCCCACATTCCTCCAGCCACGTCAGACGTCCCAACCATCTAGCAGTGACTGCAAGCTTTTGAATACTGGCCAGACGTTCGGGTAGCAAGAGGAGGAAACCCAAGAGTACAGAATACTGCAACATTGGAGAGAAAGACATCTATGATTATGGTAAGATTTTGCACAACTATTCTTTCTGCCTTTACTGCCAAGGTTTCTGTACCGTACAGTAGTGTGCTGGTCACACCACTGTCTTGTACACCTTACTTTTCAGGTTCTTTGGCATTCTTCTGTCAGACTACACCTGAAGCTCTATGCCACTTGGCTGCAGCCCCTCTTACTGTACCTTTGACCTCTTCATTCAGACATCCCTTCTCCTTTGACCTCTTCATTCAGACATCCCTTCTCTTCAATCACCCTTCCCGGATACTTGAAGCTGTTTACCTGTTCCACTATCGTCCTTTTTATGTTAATCTTCATCTTCTGATCCCCCCCCCCCCCAGTTTGCTGCCATTACCACTGTCTTTTCTTTGCTTAGTTTCATCCCACTTGCCTTCAGTTTTGCATTCCATTCCCCTATCCTTTGCTGAAGTTTTTGCTTAGTGCCTACCTGTAATGCCACATCGTCTGCTACAGCAACTTTGTTGATCTGTCCCTCCAACCTGTTTGCTAATGTAGTCCATCACCAGTATGAACAGCAGTGAGCTCAAAGCTGAACCTTGGTGCACACTCACTCCCACTGGGGAACCCTTCTGTGAGGCTGACCACTGTTCGTACTCGAGTCATTGGATCCTTGTACATAGTCTGCACTAATTCTACCAATGTTTCTGGGACTTCAGACCACCACAGTACTGCCCAAATCAGCTTTCTTGGGACCTTGTCATATGCTTTCTCCAAGTCTAGGAATGCCCAGTTGGACTCTTTCCTCATTTCTAGCTTCTTCTCAACTGTCTGTCTCACTGTAAATATCAGTTCAGTTGTGCTGCATCCTGATCTAAATCCAAATTGCTCATTTCCCATCTTACTCCTGTGTATCCATTTATCAATCACCCTCTCCAGAACTTTCATGCAATGTGATAGGAGTTTGATGCCTCTGTACTGCCGACAGTTGTGGGTGTCCCCTTTGTTGTACACTGGCACGAGTATGCTTATTTTCCAGTAGTATAGGATACACCTTTCTCTCCAGACTGCTTTGAGTACCATTAGGAGCTATTTCTCCCCTATTTCACCCAGCATCTTTATCATATCTGCTGTGACCTCATCTGAGCCTGTTGCTTTTCTTCTTTAGTCAAAGTGAACTTTGTCATTCAGGCTATACAACTTGGGCATCACTGAGTGAAATTTCATTAGTCTGTCTCAAGGTGGAGGCATTTCCATATATAGACCAATCTACAGTACAACAGCTACTGCTGACATTACACATTATTTTCTTAAACTCTAACTACTTTACATATTGATTGGACATACAGGAGACTTTTTCCACGGTAGTCGTCATTGCACAGTTGCCTTACAGCTTTGATTAATGCACAAAATATGAGTTCAAGAATCTCATTGAAGTTATTGCACAGAAATATTATTGCACAAAAAATATAGGATACTGTTGTTGGAATTTTCAACAGCCTTTTTTCAGAGTTCAGCATGGTATGGCTTTAATGTGAGTTTAGTAGTCTAATGGCCTGTGGGAAGAAACTTTTATTGAATCTGGCTGTTTTGCATCTCATACTGCAGTAGTGTTTACCAGAAGATAAGTAGGTGAACAGTCCATGAGCATGGTGGGTAGTGTCTGTGGTTATCTTGTTAGTCCTGTTGAGACACCGCAACAGGTATATTTCTTGGATGGTTGAGAGTGTGGTTCCATTGATTTTCTCTGCTACCCTAACGACTTTCTGGAGGGCCTTTTGGTCTGAGGTGGAGCAGTTACCATACCAAGTTACAATACTGTTGGTTAGCTTACTCTCTGTGCTGCCTCTGTGGAAGGTAGTGAGGATTGGAAAGGGGAGGTTTACCTTCCTCATCTTTTGCAGGAAGTGAAGGCATTGCTCTGCTTCCTTTATGATGGCATTAGTATAAATGCTCTGTGTTAGGTCATCTGTGATATGTGCTCCCAGGAGTCTTGTGCTTTTTACTCTCTGCACGATTTTATTATGGACTGTTAGTGTAGTGCGTGTTATGTCTTCTAAAATCGACAATGATGTCTTTGGTCTTGTTCACGTTTAGTGCGAAATTGTTGTTGCATCAGATGAGTTGACATAACTTCCTCCGTGTAGGCTGATTTGTTATTGTTGCTAATAAGATCAACAACCTTTATCTGCAAACTTGATGTAGTTCGAGTTAAGTTTGGTGGTGCAGTCCAGAGTTTTAATGCTACTCTTAACTTCTTCTTGGGCAGACTCCTCCTCTTCTTTCATTGTAGGTTGTTTCTGGGGCAGTACAGCTTCTGTGGGTCTTTCTTCACTCAGCTGCTGGAAGTAATCCTTTCATCTGCCTTTGATGTCCTGTGGACTGGTGAGCAGATTGTTGCTGGCATCCCTTATGAAGGGTGTCTGACTATCTTCTTGATCTTTTTGTCTTTGCCTTGCAAACTGATTTATTTTTCTTGTGCCGCATACTGACTCACTTTCCAGAAGGTGGTAGAGTGCCTCCAATGCCCTGTTCTTTGCTATTGTAACTCCTTTCTTAGCTTCTTTGTTAGCCAACCAGTATTCCTTCCTAGCCTGGTTGGTCTTTTCTGTCTCCCACTTTTTCCTGCACTCCTTTCTTTTGATGACTTCTTGGACTTTTGCATTCCACCGTGAGCTTTCCTTATCTACCATATTTCCATACTTGGCTTGGCCAGGTATCTGTTCTGTAGTCCTCTCACATGCTGTTTTGAGGCACTGCCGTTCTTCAGCTCCATTTATTTCCTCCTCCTCTTGGGGTGCTATAGCCCTGAGTAATTCTTTGAACTGTTGTGCTTTCTCTCAAGTCAACTTCCAGGTCTTCAGCCTGGTCTCTGTTGACTTTAGAACCTTCTCTGACCACGGCTTGCAGCTGATTGTGGCAACCAGTGGTTTATGCTTTGGGCCAACTGTTTTCACTGCGGATGACTTTTCTATCATTCATTCTACCCCCCAGTCCCCTTTCCTTAGTGGAAGTCTACCCAAATTGCATGTTGGCCACTCTTGATGTTGTGACGGTCTTACTTTCTGAATCAAGTGTTAGCTACTGTCAAGTCACTTGCCAAATAGAACTCTAGAATCGCCTCTCCTCCTTTATTCCTGTTGCAGCACCCATGTACTCCCAGGCAGTTCTATCCTGTTCTGTCTGTCCCAATATGTGCATTCAAGTCACCTGTTATTAATACCAAATGTTCTTCGTGTTTCACGGTTGCAGTCATTACATTTGGATTATCTGCCTGCAGGTAGCCCTCGGCCGGCCTGAATATCAGAGTCTTGGATTCCTCTGTCAGATGCTGTCCCTTCTTCCATGACGTCAGGTCATCAGGGGTATAAAACATGCAGCCGACACCATTACATCAGTCTTTCTTGCCGCGCGGTGGCCAAAGCAGAAGCAGTTAGCAAGTGCCAGTCGGCCGACTCCTGAAATTTTCATTTTCGAGTTTCAGTACCGAAGTCTTCGAAAAAAGCTAAGTACCCCGTCAGGGATCCTTTTTCTTGCTCTTAACCGATGTTAGTAAAAGACAATTGTCTTACGTGTTGAAAGAAAATACCTCATAAAAATTTTCATTCCTACTGCATTCCTTGCTTAGGCCCAGACCACAACGTCCCTCGTTGTCGGTTTTGTGCCTTATTCAACCCCCCGAACTATTCGTCGTCTGTATATTTTCGCAGCAAATTATTTTGATATGTGGTTTAACTATCCAGAAATGGCTTCGGTAAGCCATCCGACTACCGATATTCTGAAAAAACGTAAGGATAAAGACAGACACAGACCACATAGGTCCAAAACTGCCGACAATGCTTCCGTTAAGCTAGTCGCCAGTTCGCTGGTACTCAGTGAGGTGCTTTCGCAGCCTCTGATACCCACTATTTCAGATTCGCAGGCCTCTACTGAGACCCATTCGGAGTCTGGTATGCCGCGAGATGCTTCTTTGACTATGGAACCTGTGGATGTCTCTAACTTGGATGGGTCCGGAGCTGCTGTGCAGGCACTGGCTTCTGAGGGTGTATTCAGGCCTACAGATTTGCATTTTAAACCAACGCCATCTTCTACTTCAAGGCCTAAAACTCGACCCACGCCTAGAAAACAGATGTCCAAACTGCATGGTCAGGCCCATATGCCTAAAAAAATGCTTAGAATGGTTGAAGACCTTATTACTTTAATTAGGGGAAGCCAGCCTTCCCCCTCTAAGAGACCTAGAACTGATTTTCCTTCTGATTTTTCTGATCAGGATTCTGAAATTTCTGTTCTTTCTGATTACCAGGATTTGCCCTTATCTTCCTATGAGGATTCTGATGTAGAGGATTCCATTCCGTCGTCTTCCCCTCAAGAAGATGTTTGTTTTGGTGAAACCTTGCACACTTCCGCTGGGAAAGCCAGGATTACTCTGACTCCAAAAAGAGGCTTAGGGAATTCTTACTCTTCCCTCAACACAGGCCTTTAGCTATCCCTCCTATCCTGGACATTGTAGATGATGCCTTCTTGGAATCTAGCCTGGCCCCAGACACTTTACCTGCAGCTCCCAGAAAACCTGACAGGTTATTACTGAGTACCTGACTCTCTCAAGTTCCTCTTCAAGAATCCTACTGCGGATCCAGAGACCATTTCCCAAGGACCAAAGGGCATTAAGGCTGCTGCTGCCAAAAACCCTACCTCCTCTGATAGAGATTCCAGGGCCTTGGACAGATGGGGTAAGAAGGTATATACACTTCTGCTACTTTGGCCATTAGGGCCTTAAATTGCCAGTTTCGTATGTTAAAATATCAGCAGCATATTGTGAGACTACTTAAACAGAAAATTATGTTGCTTCCTGACTATGCTGAACATAAAGAATTACATGATTTAATGCATTCTCCTGAACAAGTTGGTAAACATACTTTGCAATGTGGTTTTGACTCTTTAGAGGCATCTTGCAGGGCTGCTGTAACTGGGTCTGTTCTTATAAGGCATGCTTGACTTAAGGAGCAAAGTTTGCCGGATCATGTTAAAGCTAAATTACTGGATGCTCCCTTAAACCAAGACTGCCTGTTTGGCACCAAAGCAGAAGTAGTACTTAAAAAGATGGAGGAAGAAGCTAAATCTATGCAAACTGTTAAAGATTTCCTGCAAGTACAGCCTCCCAGATTTAGTAGGCATTGGCATTCTAAGAATTGTTCCTTTCCAGTCTCTTCCAGGCCTTCTCCGTCCAAACCCAGGAACAGCAGACCACCTAGGTTGCAGTCTCAGGCTACACACAGGCTTAAGCAGTGGGGGGCTCCCACTTCCAAAGCTGGAAGTAGTAAGACACCCCCCTATCGAAAAATGTCACAATTACGTAACCTTAACTCTTCCAAGCCCTGCTCAGCTGCCTGCTCCCTTAGGAGGAAAGGTTGCCCTGCATGCAAAAAAATAGGAACTCATTACCCAGGACAAATGGGTTTTAAATATAATTTTCCAAGGATACAGATTCCACTTCCACACCTTACAACCCCAAAGGGTTGGCCAGACCTACCCCAAATAAGTGGGCCGAGGCTCAAAAGCAGGTTCTCTCTCTCCTAAGTATCAGGGCTATTCAACCTGTCCCAGCAGAAGAAAGGGGACAAATATTTATTCAAGACTTTTCCTGGTACCTGGAAAAGACCGCTCCTGGCATCCTGCCCTGGACCCCTCTCTATTCTAAACACCTTTTTGGTAATCCCAAAATTCAAAATGCTAACACTTCAACAGCTGCTTCCTATGCTAGGCGAAGATGCCTGGTTGGCAACCTTAGACTTAAAGGAAGCTTTCCTGCACATTCCAGTAAGGGAATCTTGCAGGAAATACCTATGCTTCAGAGCAGGCTCCATGCACCATCAGTTCTCTGCACTTCCCTTTGGCTTATCTACTGCCCCCAGGGTATTCACATTGTCTAGCTTCAGCCCTTGCATTTTGCAGGCAGAGAAATATTCAAATATACCCATACCTGGACGATTCTCTAATTCGGGCAGAAAGCCAGGGCATGCTATTAAAACATCTGGCATTCGTAAAGAAACTTCTAACCTCACTGGGGTACACCATAAACGAAAAGAAGTCTCACCTGATACTCTGCCAACAGATTGTATTCCAGGGAGCAAGCTTGAACACAACTTCCCAGATGGCTTACCTCATGCCAGAGAAACAAGTTTGATAGCCTACTTCAAACTACTGGCCACAAAGACCCAGCTATCAGCAAGGAAAATTTTGCAAGTCCTGGGGTTCATGGCCTCTTGCATTCTACTAATTCCTTATGCAAGACTGCATATGAGGAAACTACAATGGTATCTAAAAAGCCGGTGGTGTCAACATTCTCAGGACCTGGAGTCAATGATTCCTATCATTCCTTGTATAAAGACAGAGTTCCTTTGGTGGGCAGAGGCCTGCCACCTCAACAAGGGGCTCCCTTTCAGTCTACCCCCTGCCACCCAAACCCTGACTACAGACTCATCAGACTGGGGAGCTCACTTAGCAGGGCAGTGCATTCAGGGCAAATGGAACCCGAGTCAGATGCACCTGCATATCAACCAAAAAGAGATTTTAGCTGTACAGAATTCCCAGACAGCCTTCAAGGACCACATCCTTCCAGGACAATTATTGGTAAAGACAGACACCACAGTTATGTGGTACATAAACAAGCAGGGGAGAACCCACTCATACCCTCTCTGCAGACTAGCCATGGCTCTGTGGAACACAGCACTGAGCTACCAAGTGCACCTGCAAGCTCAATTCCTGTCAGGCAAGCTAAATTCACTGGCAAACCACTTAAGCAGAAATCTCATGGACCCACACGAATGGAAATTGGAACCAAAAATTTTCAACCTCTTGAGGAACAAATGGGGGACTCCAGAGATGGACCTGTTTACCTCCCCCAGAACTACCAGTTGGACAAATTCTGCACAAGGACTCCCCACAGTCAAGCTTGGAAAGTGGATGCCCTGTCCTTCACCTGATAAAGTCTCTCAATTTATGTCTTTCCCCCTCTGCCTCTCCTCTCGAAGATTCTGCTCAAGATCAAACAGGACAAACCAAGGACATTTCTTACTGCACCAGACTGGCCTCGCCAGCACTGGTACCCCCTCTTGCGCAGCATGATACTGCTGAATCCATAGCACCTACCTCAGACACCTTCCCTGCTGCCCCAGCAGGCAGGCCGGATTCTGCACCCTCAGCTTCAAACCCTGAACCTTGCAGCCTGGCTAATTCCTTGAGCTTTCCAATACTAATCCACAAAACAAAGGAGAACGAATTCTGCACTCTTTGGACGTGCACAGACAACTTAGATTTTATTTGGACAGGACTAAGCGTCTCAGAAAATCTGAACAGCTACTAGTTGGCTTTGCTGCAGAGGGGAGGGCCATTTTAAAGCAAACTATTTTTAAATGAATAGCCCATTGCATTCATTTCTGCTATAAGCACCACGGAAAACCTACCCCACAGGGGATAAGATCACATTCCACCAGGGCTGCATCTACCTCTACAGCCTTTCTCAGAGGGGTCCCTACCGAGGACATCCTAGAAGCTGCTACCTGGAGCTCTGTTCATACCTTCACCAAGCATTACCACATGCTTATTTTTTCTAAATCCAGAGCTGGTTTTGCCACTGCAGTATTTCAGGGCTTAATAGCTGGTCCTAATGCTCTCTAACTTCCTCCTCCCTTCCTTAGCTTTGGGAATCTACCCAAATGTAATGACTGCAACAGTGAAACACGAAGGACATAGTACAGTTGTGTACACTTACCATAAATGTAGATGTTTGAGTATATTCACTGTTGCAGTCCTGATTACCCTCCCTCCAGCCCCCTGACTTCTCTTGGCTTTACCTTTCCTTCTTGTTTGGTGTATTTGAACTTTCTGGTGTATTTGCTTTTTGTTGAAGGTGTAACATAACATATAATTGCTTCCCATTATGGGGGCACCTGACATCTGCGGCAAGAAAAACTGATGTAATGGTGTCGGCTGCATGTTTTATGCCTTTGACGACCTGATGTCATGGAAGAAGGGACAGCATCCAATGCAGGAATCCAAGACTCTGCTATTCAGGCTGGCTGAGGGCTTACCTGCAGGCAGATAACCCAAATGTAATGACTGCAACAAGTGAATACACTTAAACATCTACATTTATGGTAAGTGTACGCAACTGTACTTTCCTGTTGTCCTGCTTTATCTAGTAGGCCCTGCAACTGCTGTCTGAAATGCACTGTTTCCTCCCTATCACAACCCTGCTGTGGGGCATAGGCTGAGATTATGAATGCTGCCCTATCATTACACTGGAGTCTGATTGCCATGAGTTTGTCACTAATTCTGATGATATCCCTCACTGCCTTCTGTAGCCTCTGTCAACACAATTTCCACACCATTTCTAGCCTGTCCCCCTCTTTGATTACTAGACTCTGGATGCCAAGCCAAGTGGCTTCGCTACACTGCCCTTCCATCTTGTCTCTTGGATACATAGGATGTCCAGCCTCCTCCGTATCATCATGTCATTCACTTCCAAGCTGCTTCCTTTCAGTGAATCTACGTTAACTGTAGCAATTCTCAGTTTGGCAGGTTGATTGCTTTTATATCCAGCTTTCGTTCAAAAGAACTATTCCAGGTAACTGGCTGGCCATTTAATTTATTGTCCCAGGGCTACTGGGGTTTATGGAGGACACACACTGACCAGTATGGGCACATACACCCCTCCCACCATTAGCATGGGTCCCTGGTGTAGGTCGGGTCCTAAACTACCTCTGCCCATTTTGGCAGCATTAGTCAACATGACCAAATCACCTAGAGCCATATTTTGCACTGATGAGTGGCTAGCCCTGCCACTGCACACAATCTGTGATCCGTATACTATCTTGAAGGTACTGCACACCACAGTAGATGCCCAAAGCGGGTTGTCTGTAAAACTCTTTCCCCTATAGGGCATCATGTAGAGTCTGTACTGCTGCCCACAGCACCATTAAGTGGTGAGTTTGAGATGAAAACATTTGCACTACTACAATGAGAGGTGGGAGGAACCCCACAGAGACACAGGGAGAACATGCAAACTCCAAACAGGCATTGGCTGGAGGTCAGGATCAAACCTCGTCTGTGGGAGGCAAGTACATATGTATTAGTAGGGAAAGGACCATGAGCTCTAGAAGGATGGCTTGATGAATGGGACCTTTGCCAGGAAATTTCCGGATATTAACAATATTGCAACACTGATGTATTTGTATTGTATTCTATAACCCTCAGAATACTGGAGAAAAAAAATTCTGCATATATTGGATGTTCATTGGCTGCTGAAGTACTACTTTGCTTGTTCCAGGTACATCAAGACAAGACATCAGCCATTCATTTGTTTTAAGCCAGGCAAAATGGGTAAACTGGTTCTCTAGCAGATGTTTTCCAAGTAGTTGGCTACATCTGGGTTTTGTATTGAGTTCAGCATTAAAATGCTAGTTATACTGATTAGATTGCACTCTACAATAACAGTGGCCATAACTGACTGCTGTCTTTTTTAAAAATAAAATTCAACCTAGGTTATTTGTGATGCAGTCTCATTCATTTTTTTTTCTGTTTTTGTGCTAAAGAGGAGGAAACGTCTACACTGCTGTTCTTCATGCATTCTCTAGCCTGCACTGCAAAAGTTACATTTTATTGCTATAATACTGTTCTCTGGACAATGAGTATAGCTTCAGAGATCATTCTTGTGATGAATGTCATATAGTTGTGTGAGCAACTCACAATAAAGGGAGATGTTCAAGAAGGCCAATGGTGCAGTATGAGCTTCCCACCCGCTTCCCCTGGTTTCCTTTCCTGTCTTGTAGATCCCTAGGAGCCAAGGGGCCTGTTTGTGTACTCCTTGCATACATCCATCATCAGTGCAGCCTTCCTTTTAGGGTCTGCATCAGTACTGCCCTGCTTAGACCTAAAAAATTAAAGTAGGTCTTCAGTGGCTTTGCAAACAGAAGCCAGTAAGATGGAAAGTCAGGCTTCCATTTTTGGCAAACACCATGAATCAAGGATTCTTCTACTGCTGTGGTGATCTACTTGAACATAGGTTCTTAGGACGATACTAGGCTATTGGCCGGGAAACCCTTATAAGCCTAGCCACGAATTTCACTGATGATCCACAAAGTCAGCACCTGTTTTCCCTGTCCAGTAGGGACACAGGTGGGATCCCAGGGGTATATTTTCTGTTTCTCATCTAGTCGTCCAGGTTCCTCTTAAAGTGGGCTAGTGAGGTACTCTGCTTGACATGGAGGAGAAGTCTGTTCCACAGATGGGGGAGTCGTGAGGACATAAATCTATCCTGCCAACAAGTTCTGTTAATGTAAAAATAAAAATAATAAACTGTGATAAACCAAACTGTGCTTTAATCCAAAAATTCAGTAAAATTCCAGTAAGCGCTTTCGTCTTTTCATACACAAGACGAATTCAGACTGAATTAAAACCTCTCACTTCATTCATTAAATACTAAAAGATGTCATCACATGACATTCCCAATTAATGTCGTAACCCTTTCTTTCTCAAATAGACTACAAAATCTTCCCTGTTGTTTAGCCTAGGGGGATAGCAGGCATTCAACTTAACCTGCCATGTATATTCCAACCATCCCAACTCCTCCTCAGCATTCATCTTGATCTCATAGTCAGCAATATTTCCCAAAACCAAAAATTTAAAATTGATTTTGCAACCCGTCATTTTATAATGTTTACCTAAAGCATTAGCTTTATTGCCGGTTTCCACAGCTCTTTTATGTTCATACATTCTTTTGAACAGCTCCCTACTAGTACGGCCAACATAGAATGCATTGCAAGACTGACATACAATTAGATAAACAACAAATTTTGATTTGCATGTGTAAACCTTGTTGACATATTTTTACATCATTAATAACAATTTCACTGACTCCTTCATAAATTAAATCACAGAAATTGCATGCCAAACATTTTTCCATCCTGCCTCTTGTACTAAAAGACCTGAGATTCAAACTGCTTTGGAAAAAGTTTTTAAAACTCTTTCCCTTTTTGTACAGAAAGCGTGGACCATTACAAACTGCTTCTAGTACTTCTTCACTGCTCTTAAAAATTTTCCAATTTGTTCTGATAATCTGTTTGATGGCTTCCGAATCTACACTATTCGATATTTGCATAGCAGTTCCAAAGTCATTATTAATATTTTTCTTAGAAAAAACTTCTTTTTATTCGATTTATTTTTGTTATGTTTCAAGATGAGCCAAGCAGGTTCTAGTTTTTTGACTATTCCAACTGGATGTACTCTTCATGATGGCCCAAGTGGGTCGCTGATGTTAAATCAGGAAGGCTTGCTGAATGTTGGATCAACAAGGCATGGACAGTTACCAAAAAGAACTAATGAGCTGTTGTCAAACTGTTTAGCCCCTCCAGGTGATGTTTTTTATGACTCTAAGCAATGAAGGCACCAGTAACATTTATTCTTTTGATGCTTATGAACTATTTAAAGATCTAGAAAAAGATCTCGTAAAGTTAAAGCGTCTACAGTGGGATGTTGCTTATTTTGATAACTGTTTGCGTGTTAAGAGGGTTCCAAAGGGCTTCAGAATTACAAAAATGCAGAATGGGAACGATTTACCAAAAGACTTTATTGACAGATGGGTCGAATTAAACCAAAAGGTGTGGGATTACAATATGTTGAAATGCTGTCTGAGTTCAATAAAATAAAAATTGAACAATTGACTAATAAAATAAATTCTAGTTTCTTTTCTCTTAAAGATCAGTTGACTGCTGACAATTTTGTTGCCAAATTTAGTCTTATTCAAGACAAATTAGCAAAAGAAAACTACCTTTTGTCCAAACGGAAAATTAAAAAGTTTCATCGCGACCTTAAAGAATATGAGGAAGGGAACGCTTATATTAGAGTAATAACAGGGCGCACTGACGTAGCGGCTGATGCAACACACTTGAGAATCGAAAATGAGGCAGCATTGACTGCAAGTGGAGACGAGGAAGGGCCAAGACCCTCGGAACATCTAGCGCAGCGTGGGCAACAAAATGAAGTGGTGATTTCCAATGCACAAGCTTGTCCTATGCCTTCACAAAATTTTCAGTAGGGACAGCAAGCACAGAAGGTGCAGGTTTATCAGAAAGGGCCGAATGGCCAAAGGACTTGGGCAGAAGTAACATCATCTATCACAGGGAATTACAACAATCAGTCTAAGAAGGTGTGGAAGCAATGGAAGAAATAACTGTTTTTTTTAGGTACTTTTGATTCTAGCAGTTACTTAATTGTCAATTTATCATCCAAACTTTTGGATGCCAAGACTTGACATTCTGAGTTAGGGGTTGGAATTTTGTTCCGTCTACTAGAGCGAACAAGTGTGATGTGCTGAATGAGCTGAGAGATTTTGTCAGGAAACTGAATTTCAAAGTTTTGTTTAAAAATAGTAACAACAATGCAAGTAAAGAGTTCAGTAGACCCAAGTACTTTTAATTCTCCTTTGAGAAAGGAATTGGAAATGTTTCTTAGTATGACTGAGCTTGAAATTATTGAATTGTTGAATAACAAAAGTAGTTTCAAATATCATGATATGTCTGCAAACGAGTACAAGCTGTTTTTTGATTTAGTTAATGATGATAAAATTCTTGTTAGCAAAGCAGATAAAGGAAATGCTTTGGTAGTACTAGATAGAGATTATTATGATATGAAAATGTATCACATGTTGGCTGATGATGAATTCTATGAAAAAGTTAGTTTTTCTGCTTTTAAAAAAATCATATTGCTTTATTGATTCCTTAATTGAGGAATGGTTTTATACAGGAAGGATCACAGAGGATACTAAGAAATATATTTCGAATGCAGCTCCTAAATTTAGTAGAATTTTTGGCCTGGCTAAAATGCATAAAGATCTGGAAGACCCTATGTTCAGGCCTATAGTAGCAAGTGAAGGGACCAAAACTAAAGCCATTTCTATTTTTGTAGACAAACATTTACAAAAGGTAGCGGTCAGATGTAGTGCTTATATTAAGGACACCTTTGATTTTATTGGACACATCAAAAAAGTGAATGTTATTGAGTCAGACATTTTAGTCACTTTAGATGTGAAGTCTTTATATACAGTTATTCCCAATGAAGGAATGGAAACAGTGAGATTAGAGCTTATGAGTTCAGGTTTGTTTTCCAATTATACTACTAGTTTACTTATGGAAATATTAGATGTTATTTTGAGCTACAAGTACGTCAAGTTTAAAGATGATTTTTTCCATAAAAAAATGGAGTAGCAATGGGTGCAGCGATGGCACCCAGTTATGCCAACATTTTCATGAGTGGTTGGGAGAAAAGACATATTTTGATTGATACATTCAAAAACAATATACTTTGTTACAAACTCTTTGTAGATGATTTGTTTATTGTTTGGAGAGGGGGGTTGGAGTCCCTTGAATCTTTCTTGCTTTATATAAACAGGGTTTGTACATATTTGAAATTTATTTCAGTTTTGAATGATAAAAGTATTTCATACTTGGATGTAGTAGTGTATAAAGAAAATGGCAAGTTAGCTACTAAAATTAATAAAAATGTGCAAAACAATGCATATTTACACTTTTCAAGCATGCATCCCAGATATATGAAAGAAATTATTGTCAAGGGTCAATTGATGAGGGCACATCAACTTACTTTAGATGATGCTGATTTTATTAGAGATCAAAGCTATATCTAACAAATTTGTAGCTAGAGGCTATTCAAATGAATTTGTGAGAAGTAAACTTAGTGAAGTCAAAAGAACTAGAGATAATATAGAAGTTTTTTCTAAGAAAAATATTAATAATGACTTTGGAACTGCTATGCAAATATCGAATAGTGTAGATTCGGAAGCCATCAAACTGATTATCAGAACAAATTGGAAAATTTTGAAGAGCAGTGAAGAAGTACTAGAAGCAGTTGGTAATGGTCCACGCTTTCTGTACAAAAAAGGGAAAGAGTTTTAAAAACTTTTTCCAAAGCAGTTTGAATCTCAGGTCTTTTAGTACAAGAGGCAGGATGGAAAAATGTTTGGCATGCAATTTCTGTGATTTAATTTATGAAGGAGTCAGTGAAATTGTTATTAATGATGTAAATATATATGTCAACAAGGTTTACACATGCAAATCAAAGTTTGTTTATCTAATTGTATGTCAGTCTTGCAATACATTCTATGTTGACCGTACTAGTAGGTAGCTGTTCAAAAGAATGTATGAACATAAAAGAGCTGTGGAAACTGGCAATGAAGCTAATGCTTTAGGTAAACATTATAAAATGAGGGGTTGTAAAATCAATTTTAAATTTTTGGTTTTGGGAAATATTGCTGACTATGAGATCAAGTTGAATGCTGAGGAGGAGTTGGGATGGTTGGGAATATACATGGCAGGTTAAGTTGAATGCCTGCTATCCCCCTGGACTAAACAACAGAAAAGAGTTTGTAGCCTATTTGAGAAAGAAAGGGTTAAGACATTAATTGGGAATGTCATGTGATGACATATTTTAGTATTTAATGAATGAAGTGAGAGGTTTTAATTCAGTCTGAAGAAGTCTTGTGTATGAAAAGACGAAAGCGCTTGCTGGATTTTTACTGAATTTCTGCATTGAAGCACAGTTTGGTTCATCACAGAGTTTATTATTTTTATTTTTATCAGTTATTTGGTTTAATACGTTTTAAAGTGAGTTCTGTTAATGTCACAGACCAGGTTGAGACTTTGCGTGCGGGTTGCGCGAGTGGAGTTTGACCTAAGGATATGCAGCAGCTCCATCAAGGCTGAGTCTGAGGCAGCCTTGTATGCCAGAAACAGGTCACCTCTGAGCAGTCTGTACAAGACTTGAGTAGAGGGACAGGGCATTTAGCCTGTCTGTATAGGATAGGTGTTTGAGACCTTGGATTTTCCTGGTCAGGAACCTCTGTGGTCTTTCCAGCTGCTGCATGTGCTTGGCAAGGTACATGCAGAAGGCGGCACTGTGCTCGATAATTGGTCTGATAAGGGAGGAGTATACAGATGTTATAATCTCCTCCTTCCTGGATGAAATACCCTTACTTATGAGGTGGGCCATGTAGAAAGCCTTCTGTACAATGGAGCCAACATGGTGATCAAAAGTCAGGTTGCTATCAACCTGGGTGCCCAAGTCCCTCACAACTAATTGCATGCTTAGTGCATTGTTGTTAATGTAATCATTGGTGAGGACACAATTTTCCCCAAAGGGAATAATGATGCATTTCTTGGCATTCAGTTTGAGGCCATGCTTCTGGCACCAATCATTAGTTTGGTTAAGGCCCTCTTGGGGGCATCTGCTTTTATTAGCTTACACAACTGTATTTCACCAGATCAGAGTACTAAAGTGTGGCCAGTTAAATTCACTCAGATGTGAATTAGTATAGCAAGATTCTGCTCGAAAGTGAAACTTAGCATTCATGTTGACATCTTTAAGTTATGTGCAACAACTGGGTACTAGTTCTCTTATGTTTTGGGAAGTAGTATGTCCATGCTGAGGTGTTTGTAGGGAGGCTAATAGGGATTTGATTTTGTCACGCTGAGCTTTGGTTTTGTTTGTAATGGTTTTCACACACTTTTGTAATTGATTTTGATGTCTAGTATTATTCAACTCTGCTATTTTTGCAATCCATTCAAAGCGTATATATGCTGTTTTCTTGTCTTGTGTTTTGCGATGTTTTTGTCACAGTATTACTGAACTTTTTCTTTTTAGATTATAATAATATTGGAAAATTTCTGAATCGAATTCTGGGTATGGAAGTACACCAGCAGAATGCCTTGTTTCAGTATTTTTCTGACACTTTGAATGCTGTTATTCAGAATGCAAAAAAGAATGGAAAATATGACATGGGTATTTTAGGTAAGATGATCTTGTTGCTTTGAAATGTAGAATTGTATTCAGTTTTTCACGTTATCAGCTATTTAATGCTCTTTAATTTTTGTTACCTGTTTAAGATCTGGGATCTGGCGATGAAAAAGTAAAAAAAAATGACGTGAAAAAATTCTTGACTCCAGGATATTCTACCTCGGGACATGTAGAATTGTATACTGTAAGTACAGTGAACATCATTTACTGCAAAAGCAGTGTATTTTTGATTTTTCTTGTGCCGTATTTGTCCTTTATCAGGCTATACTGTCAACCACCCAGTCTCACCTTGCTATAGCTTTTTGGCTTTCTTTCCATGAAACAGGTTTTACTACAGGGCAAGCCTTCAACCTTATGTTAACTAGGATGCAAGTAGTATGTGACAGAGGTACAGTTTACAAGAATACACTGCCCAGTTGCTCCTGTTTTCCCATTTAAGTGATCTCTCGCTTGATATTCATGTTGTTTTTTCTGTTGTCAGGACACCACTTGGGTCCCTATAAAGTGCAGCCTTCCTGACCATCTGTAAGGAAGTGATGCAGCATCCTAGTCCATAATCAGCAGCTTGACAACTTTTGCAGTTTTTTTTCAGTTTAGTATATAACCTCTAGTTATTTTATTTTGTTACTGTCATGTTATTGCTAATATATGAACAAAAATAACATTAACAGTTTACTGCATTAATTGTAGCTGTAATTACAAGTAATGCAGATTATTATGGTCATTAAAGATTTTACCACTTCAAAAAAAAAAAAAAAAAAATAGGACTGCTTGGTCTTCCTATAAAGACATGGTCATAGTCTATCGCAAGTTAATTGCAATAGTATTCCAGGATTTTTGAAATTTTTTTTTCTTTATTTATAAAGGATAAACAAATGCTGGTAAGTAGAACAAGTTGATGTGGAACTGCATTTATAGTTAATTACTTTTCTTCTTGCTATTGAATTCACTGTCCATTCACTTGCTGCATTTTGACTTTTGTAGTTAAGTGCCTGCACTGCACATTTCTCACAATCTCTCTCTAATTTTATTATCACAGATGTTCATCGTCCATACAGCTGCAGTCATAACAGATGGGTTCTCCTGCCGTCAGGCGGGTCCTCGGTCGGCCGAATTCCAAAGTCTAGGTCCGGCGTCGGCTGTCGTCGCCTCCTCCCTAACGTCAGTGCGACAGGGGTATAAAAGAACCAGCCGACGCCATGTTCTTCAGTCTTTCTTGCCGCCCGGTGCCCGAAGCAGAAGCAGTTCGCAAGTGCCGGTCGGCCAGCTCCTGAGATTACGAAAAATTTGGAAAACCGAAGTCTTCAAGTACCCCGTTGGGGAAACTTTTCTTGCCTCAGACCGATGTCAGACAAAGTTAATAATTGTATTTCTTGTGGGAAGCAAATACCGCATAAGGATTTCCATTCCCTCTGTATACCTTGTTTAGGCCCAGACCACGACGTCTCGGTCTGTCACTGTTGTGCTACATTCAACAAAAGCACTATTAAGTGTCGGGCGGGGTTCGCCCAGCATTTTTTTGGGAAAGCATTTAACTATACCATGTCATCGGATACGCCGACACCGGTTTTGTCTAAAAAACGCAAAGACAAGGACCGACACTCGAGGTCCGCGGCCTCTACCGACACCACGCCAAAACTGACTACACGTGGTCCGGTTCTCAGTGAGGCTCCTATGCAGCCCCTGACTACCAACGACACATCTTTGGCGGTGTCTCCTGTACCAGAGGTCGCAGGCTCCTCGGCCCACACCCCGACTACAGATACCGAAGCCACTCTTGGCGTTGAAACACAGAATGTGGACAGGTCCACCTCCACTCAAGGTGTCTTCAGACCTTCCTCTTCTTTCTCCATCAAGGCTTTCACCAAGTCTAAAGCAACCATGCAGCCTAAGAGACCAGTTACACAGGGCCCATCTCCAGGCCCCATGCCTAAGAGACAGATGCTTAAAATGGCTGAGGATTTAATTACTCTAATCAGAGGTTCTCAGCCACCTCCGGACAAAAGGCCCAGAGTGGAGGAAGATTCCCCCCTCCTCTGATCAGGGATCCATTATTTCAGAACACTCTGATGATCAGGAACAGGCTTACTCCCCTTTTGAAGACTCTGATGCAGAGGAGTCTATTCCTTCTGTATCCCCCCCTGAGGATTTCTCATTTGGGGAGACTTTGCATACCTTAAGGGAACACTTCCACTGGGAAGGCCAGGATTATTCAGATTCCAAGAAAAGGCTCAGGGAATTTATTTTGTTACCCCAGCACAGGCCTCTGGCTATACCTCCTGTCTTGGACATCCTAGATGATGTTTACTCGGAGGCCTGCCTTAACCCGGACTCTCTACCTCCAGCTCCAGTTAAGCCTGACAGGTACTACAGGGTTCCTGACTCACATCAGTTTCTTTATAAAAGCCATGCTGCTGACCTAGAAACCATCTCACAGGGACCCAAGGGAGTTAAGGCTTCCATTGCCAAAAATCCATTGCCTTCTGAGAGAGATTCCAGATCCTTAGAAAGGTGGGGAAAAAAGGTATATACCTCGGCTACCTTAACCATGAGGGCCTTAAACTGTCAGTTTCATATGCTAAAATACCAACAGTTTCTGTTATCTCAATTGAAAAGTAAAATGTCACAACCTGAACAACCAGACTTGAAGGAGTTGCAGGATTTGATGTATAGTGCAGAACAAGTGGGTAAACATACCTTACAATGTGGTTTTGATGCTCTAGAGTCCTCATGTAGAGCTGCTGTTACAGGCTCAGTCATACGCAGGCATGCTTGACTCAAGGAACAAACCTTGCCTGATCATGTCAAAGCTAAATTACTAGACGCCCCTCTTCAAAAGGATGTACTATTTGGGGCAAATGCTGAGGAAGTCTTACGAAAAATGGAGGAAAAAGCTAAATCAATGCAAACTGTGAAAGAATTTCTGCAGGTTCAACCACCACGTTTTAGTAGAAATTGGCCTTCCAAAAACTGGTCCTTTCCTGCCACGGACAGACCCCAAAGAGGCAGATACAGGCGCCTGAGGGGCAGAGGACAACCACAAGGATCGTACAGAGGCAGACAGTGGCAAGCTCCTACACAAAGAGGTGGTGAGGACAACTCACAATCGTTCAGAAAGCAAACCCAATGACTTTCCCCTTTGCAGGCCAACCAGGTCTCAAATGGCAGCCCCCTTAGGAGGAAAGCTGGCACTATTCTCAAAAAATTGGCATGTTGTCACAAAAGACAAATGGATCCTGGACATTATAAACAGAGGCTACAAATTCCACTTTCATACCCTTCCAAAAATGAGAGGCATGCCAAAACTGCCACACAATCAAAGGGCAGAGGCACAAAAGCAAATTTCAGATCTTATAAACATGAAAGCTATTCAAGAGGTACCTAAACACGAACAAGGTCAAAGTTTTTATTCCAGGCTATTTCTGGTGCCAAGGAAGGGAAAAGATTGGAGACCTATTTTGGATCTTTCCATCCTAAACACATTCCTACTCGTACCAAAATTCAAGATGCTCACTCTACAGCAACTTCTTCCCATGCTGGGCAAGGAGTCTTGGCTGGTAACATTGGACCTCAAGGAGGCATACCTGCATGTCCCAATCAGACAAAATTGCAGAAGATACCTCAGATTTCTTGCAGGTTCAACCCATTATCAATTCTCTGCATTGCCCTTTGGCTTATCTACTGCGCCCAGGGTATTCACGAAATGTCTGGCATCAGTAATTGCCTCCTGCAGACTTCAAGGGATACAAATATACCCTTATTTGGATGACTGCCTGATCCAAGCGGACAGCAAGGACATTCTTCTGAAACATCTGGCTTATGTAATAATGTTGTTAAACTCTCTAGGATACACAGTCAACAAAGAGAAATCAAGGCTAATACCCTCTCTAAATATAATTTTCCTGGGTGCCAATTTGGACACAAACACCCAGATGGCCTACCTCATGCCAGAGAAGCAGGGGCAACTAATTCAATATTTCAAAACACTGGCAAATTGCACCAGGCTGACTGCAAGGAAAATCCTGCAGGCTCTGGGTTTCATGGCATCTTGCATCTTGCTAATCCCATGTGCAAAGCTGCATATGAGAAAATTACAGTGGTACCTAAAAAACACATGGTCTCAACACAGCCACAGTTTGGAAACAATAATACCACTACTTCCATGTCTGCAAAAGGAATTTCTGTGGTGGGCTCAAGCATGTCAAGCAAACACAGGTCTTCCATTCAGCAAGCCTCAAGCAAATCAAGTCATCACAACAGACACCTCGGACTACGCCTGGGGGGCGTACATGACAGACCGGTGCATTCAGGGCAAATGGTCCCAAAAAGAAAAGCACCTTCACATCAATCAAAAAGAAATGCTAGCAGTAATAAATGCTATTATAGCTTTCAAGGACCTTCTACTACCAGGTCAACTATTGATAAGAACGGACAACACCACAGTTATGTGGTACATAAACAAGCAGGGAGGAACACATTCCTATCCCCTATGCAGACTGGCCATATCACTTTGGAACATGGCCATGGACTTACAAATGGAACTACAAGCACAGTACTTGCCAGGCAAGGAAAACACGCTGGCAGACAACCTAAGCAGGAATATGACAGATCCACACGAATGGATGTTGCATCCAAAAGTTTTTACAGAAATAATCCAAGAATGGGGAAGGCCAGACATAGATCTCTTTGCCTCCCACAAAAATCATCAATTGACAAAATTCTGCTCGAGGACCTTCCACCCAAAGGCCTGGAGAGTGGACGCTCTCTCTTTCAGCTGGACATCAATGACAGTTTATGCCTTCCCGCCTCTTCCTCTGCTGCCCAAGTCCTATTGAAGACCAGAGCAGACAGACCAAAGATGATCCTCATTGCTCCGGACTGGCCAAGGCAACACTGTTACCCACTCCTGAGGAGCCTGACTCATTCCCCTCCATGGACCCTGCCTCTAATGCCTCTTCTTCTGACTCAGCACAACTTCAAAACTCTTCACAGTCAGCTAAAAACACTCGATCTAGCCGCATGGAAGATTCCTTAGCATCACAGCAGGCCCTACTCTCCAAGGAGGTGCAGGATGTCATTTTGGAGGCCAGAAGGCCATCAACTAGAAAAGCTTACTCCGCAGAATGGAAACTTTTTTGTGTCTGGAATGAGAAAAAGGGCCAGAACCCTGGAAAACTGAATTTACCTCAAGTACTGCAATATTTGTCTGAACTACTAAGCAGTGGACCTTCGTTCTCCTCCATCAAAACCCATGCCTCAGCCATTTCTGCAGAATACAGCACTGATCCTCCTTTATTCTCTCACCCTCTTTTAAGACAGTTCCTCAGAGGGGCTAAGAATTTAAGACCTCCAAGGAAACAACCAATACCTGCTTGGGATCTAAATTTGATTCTGGAAAAACTGACTTTGCCTCCTTTTGAGCCAGCTGCTTCATCAGATTTGCAATATTTGTCCTGGAAAACAGCTTTCCTTCTGGCTATCACTTCAGCTCGTAGAGTTTCAGAACTACAGGCCCTCATGGCTGTCCAGCCTTTTATCATCTTCCATCAGGACAGAGTTTCATTACGAACCCAACCCTTCCTTTATGCCTAAAGTGGTATCTAGGGTAGCTTTAAATCAGGCCATACATTTACCTACTTTTTATCCCAATCCTCAAAACAAAGGGGAGAGATTACTACATTCCTTGGACATCCACAGGCAACTGCATTATTATTTGGACAGAACAAAGCCTTTCAGAAAATCAGAACAGCTCTTTGTGGCCTATGCGGTAGGAGCTCCAGGAAAGCCAATTTCCAAGCAGACAATCTCAAAATGGATAGCCCACTGCATACGCTTTTGCTATTCCTTTCATGGCAAAACTGTTCCTACAGGCATTAGAACTCATTCCACCAGGGCCACAGCCACCTCTGCAGCCTTCCTCAGAGGAGTTCCTACCAAGGATATCTTGGAAGCAGCCACTTGGAGTTCTGTGCATACCTTCTCCAAACACTACAACCTACCATTATACTCCAAATCTAGAGCAGGCTTTGCCACTGCAGTCTTCCAGGGCATTTTGGCTCCTCCTAGTTCCACCTAGTGCCTACCACCCCTTTCTTAGCTTTGGGATTCTACCCATCTGTTATGACTGCAGCTGTATGCACGATGAACATAGTACAGTTTTGTACCTACCATAAATGTAGATGTTCGAGTGCTAATACAGCTGCAGTCCAGGTTTCCCTCCCTCCTTCCCCTCTAGGGGTATTCTTTTATGGTGTATTTGCTTGCAACTACTGTTTTTTGATTATATTGCATTGCATTACTTCATAATTTTATGTATTGCCTTCCTTCAGGGGGCACCTGACATCTGGGGCAAGAAAAACTGAAGAACATGGTGTCTGCTGGTTCTTTTATATCCCTGTCGCACTGACGTCAGGGAGGAGGCGACGACAGCCGACGCCGGACCTAGACTTTGGAATTCGGCCGACCGAGGACCCGCCTGACGGCAGGAGAACCCATCTGTTATGACTGCAGCTGTATTAGCACTCGAACATCTACATTTATGGTAGGTACAAAACTGTATTTTCTATGCACCTGGTACGTTACTTGATATTTTATTCTGACTCTCTCTTGAGCTTTCAGTCAGCAGTAGAGTCTTCTGTAGAACTTCCTGCCAGTAGAGAATTTTTATTTTATTTCTTTATTTATCCTTTGACCAGGTTAGTTCCACAAGACTAATATCTTTTCAGGGGACACCCAAGGTGGTATTTATACTACTAACAGGATGCTGTGACAAGAGATTAATTTGACTTTGTCTTTGGTCTTCCTTGCTTTAAAATTGTATATATCCTATTGGGTATCTGCAGGTAGAGTTGTTTACCAGTTTTCGTTTGCCAGCCTTTTTCTGCCATTTTACATCTGAATTTCTTCAGCCTTCCCTGTTTTCATCTGGGGAGAAAGGAACTGATGCAAGCAGCATGAAGACTCTTCCGTATAAGCCTTATCATGCTGTGCCTTTAGTTCTAGATGTGTATATACTGTTGATCTCCCAGATT
Source organism: Protopterus annectens (assembly GCF_019279795.1). NCBI lineage: Eukaryota > Metazoa > Chordata > Ceratodontiformes > Protopteridae > Protopterus > Protopterus annectens. Next base: position 621,063,983 of record NC_056733.1, read on the forward strand.
TGCAGAGACAAATTTAGCTGTATAACATTTTTCCACTAAAATTATCATGGCATCTCATTTTTTTAAAGATATTTGTCTGGATTATTGTTGCTTTAGTATTCATGATATATGGAAATTAGTTGTATACGTTGACCATATGACTGGCCAAACTCTCAGATTTGTGTTTTCACTTTTTCCCCCCAGTTTGCTCCACTTGCCTGCTGATTTTCATCCCCATGTTAGTCATTTTGACACTTTTATTCTCTCATCTCCAAGCATGAGGATTAGCTGAGAAGATGCTATCCTTTTGGCAACCTTGAAAATTGGTTTGAGGATTTTCTATTTTTGCTTCCCCACATCCCAGTGCACTGGAGGAAATGTCACCATCCTAACATGCCTCCAAGTGCACATATCCCTTTCCCACCCATCCCCACCACTGGAAGATGCGAGTAGGCCAATCTTCTTCACCCCTTTTGCTCCCTGTTTGGCTGCTAATCGAACCATAGCTAACCTGTGCCATAGTTAGAGCTCTGTCCCTGTGTACCATGGAGCCAGACAGGTGTCAGTATTGTGGTGTGGACTGGTCCCTCCACAGCATCGAGATCAAGGCTGATTTCCATACAGAAAGCACAGTCAGCATTTGCCAGCTTCAGACCCCCCTCCGGTGGCACACATTGTTTGAGCAGTAGAGTCTGCAGTGTCTGTCAGGTTTCAGTCCCAGTGTTCCTTTTTCCAAACATCTACAAATTACCTCAGTGGAGACGTCTTTTTTTTATGTGTGTTGCATTTTTGTTGCTGGACAATTTCTAGGAATACCCTTATTCCTTATGCTTGCCTCATGCAAGCCTGAAAAAGCCTTTGTGACTGTGGTCATCAGATCCCTATAAAGATTTTCATTGTAGTTATCTTGTTAGGCTAGTCCCACCTCAGGTGAAGACCGTCAGATTTGTGTGGATTTCACAAGGAAAGACTATAGAAGTAGTGAAACTTTCCTGCATGTCTGGGTTGTTGCAGAAAAATGGAGGTTCTCATACATGCTTCAAAGTTGAAGCATCTGTCAACTAATGCAGTACAGTCTTTACCTCCCAAGAAGAGCTATAAAGAGCAGGATATGAATAATGCTGTGATTTATTTGTGGGTGAAAAAACCTTACGAAAGAACTTGACAAAGAAATGTAAGACTGCTCCCCTAGAATTCAGTAGGCTGAAGAATCCCATATCCTGTGTGGCAATTTCCCAACTCCTACCTGGTCTCTCCCCTCTCCCCTCCTGAAGCATTACTTTTTTCTATGAACTTTTTTTTTTGTGAAATACCTTTTTTGTGCTAGGAATTTTGTTTATTGAACTGCCGTGGCTTTTCAGGTCAGTTAAGTCTGTAGTTCTGGTTTTCATTTTAGTGTAAAACTGTGTAAAAAGTGTTTTTAATTTTGTTTTTTTTTTTTTTTTGTGGTGAAAACATTCATTAAATTGTGGTTACAATGGTAAGTGTATGTTGTGCTTTTCATGATGTTTATATTGAAAACAGTATTTTTCTGATACCTGCCTCTTTTACCAACTGCTGTTGTAAGTGATAACTAGACTTCAGGCAGCATTATCAGCTTACCAGTTCTTGGGTCTTCATTCTTTAGGCCACAAAAAGAAAATTTCAGACAGCCTTTGCCCCTTCAGCATGCTATGAATTTGCCTCAGCTGGATGGATGAGTGACTGCTGTGGTCATTTGTAGTTTCTCAGAACACTCATCATCTTCCTTGGTTCCCTCTGGATGGGGTAGGGGGGATCCTGACACAAGTCAGACTGCTTCTATGGAAATTCCTGTTAAAAAGAAGCAGAAGGTTAAATTTACCTTCCCCTGACTCAGTTGCTTTAGACAGGAAAGATTTATCGAACTTGGCTATGGCTCTTGATCCCTCTCATTTTGGATTTACTGGTTAAAAAAAGCAAAAAAAAAAAAAATTTCTTTCTGAAGATTCCCAGTGTAATAGGGAACTTATTTTGAGGGAACAATTTCTGTTTTTTCTCCTCAGGTGAGTGATTCTGAGAAGTATTTCTTCTGATGGTCCTTGTGAAGAATTTTCTTTTCCTGAAACCATATCTAGAATGAGACAGTTATTTCAGTGGAAACTTAATGATATTCCATTGCCTTTGAAAACATTTTTAGAGGATGTTTTTATTGCAGCCTGTCTGCAGCCTCTAAGGACGATGATGGATTGTATAAAATTCCTTAATCTTTGCAATTTTTTTTCTAATTTGAGATATGATCCTGCAGTGATTTCCTTGACTAGTCATGTTACTGAAAACATTTGGTAAAGCTACCCACCCCATAAGGATGGGAAAGCCTTTAGATTTGGGGAAAAGTGTAAACTTTTGCCACTTAATTTCAATCCTACTCTTTTCTGATGAGGGTCGGAAAATTGATAGGTGTGGGGAAAATGTGTATACTCCTGCAACCTTGATTTTCAGAAATTTGAATTGTCAGGCTCTTATGTTGATCTGACAAATTGTGAAAGTATGAGGAATGTTTTATCTGCAGTTTCTTCGTGTAAGGAAAATCTACCTTAAATAACTTAGTTTATTCTATCGCACAGGTCACTACTCATTGTTTACAGTATGGCTCTGTTGATACTACTTCCAGGGCTATGGCCACTGGTACTGTTTTGAGGAGATTTGCATGGCTGCATTCTAAGAACCTGCCAGATGATGATAAAAATGAGATTTTAAATTCTCCCCAGATAGAGATTTTGTGTTAACGGTGATGAAAGTGGCAACATGTGCCAGGAAATCAGTAAAATCAGGGGTCTAGGGAAGTAAATACTGTAGGAAGAAATAGCCAGGGAATTGTTATGGCTAGGCTTGTATATGCCCTAGGGCCGATAGCCTAGTACCAACCTATAAACCTATGAGCCCTCCTTTTCAAAATTTTCCAGTGGATTTTTTTATCTTCTCATCCATTTCTGGCAAAAAAAATGAATAAACCATCTGAACAGAATAGAGGTAAACAGACGTTTAAAAAGAAATGGAAGGGGGGTTCAAAAAAAAAAAAAAAAAAAAAAAACCCTTGAACATCCCAAAACCATGTATGTGAGTGAAGTTGTTCAGTCTCGCCGTTTGTTCTTACACGTGGGTACGGAGCTGACCCATAGGCTTAGAGTCAGCCATTTTCCAAGCTCAAGATCTTTCAGTAGCTCGAGGCACAGCACCTATCCCATGATGCTCTCTGACTAACCCTCGGATCTAGTTTGCCGCTGCAACGGATCACAAGTCTTCAGTGTGCTCGAGCCAGTGAAAGTTTATTAATGAGCATTTCTACAGCTAAGTTTACTTTTTATTTGGATATATCTGTTTTTCTGCCAGTATCCCTTGTCATGCTATCATTTTTTTTAGGGCTTTGCCCTTTTTAGTGTGTTTTATTGCTGGAGGTTGCTCTTGGGCCTTGCTCTCTTCAGTTGGTTTCATCCTTCACTGTAGTTGTGCAGGAATCTAAATTTCTTCCTATCCCTTTTTGACAAGTTTAATTGTTTGCTTATTATTGGATTGTACTGTTGTGCTTATATTATCAGGGCTCTGATTGTTTTTTCTTGGTGTTTCTATTTTGTGTCTGGATAGTACTATTGCACTTGAAATTATCATGGATCTGATAATTGTTCTTTCTCTTGGACATGATGGCTGACCAAAAGCAAAAGTCCGGATTTAAAAGATGTGACTGTGGCCAAAAAATGTCAATAACAGATGACCACATTTCGTGTGTGTATTGTTTGGGACCTCTCCATTTGCAGGAGGATTGCTCCATCTGCCACTCTTTTAGTGGCAGAGTTCTGTTAGAGAGATGTAGGAAACTTATTGATCGAGGTCTCATAACACCTGAGTTTCAAGAAGCTTTGGACAAGTCAGATCAGACCTCCAAGTCTTTGAAAGGGTCAAAGTCGTCTCGGGTGTCCTCGGCTCCGAGCACCTCTGTTAAGGTGCGGTCACAGGTTCCTAGGTCTTGGGAATAGTGTGCCGAACCGATGATTCAGAGCCAACCTTTGGTTTTGGAGCCGGTATCAGAGACTTTAAAATCTCCTATACTTAGATCTGTAGCTTCTTCGGCCCCTTCGACCCTATCTTCAAGGATGTTAGATATTGATGTGGACCATGTGGTGCAGAGGCGCTTTGAGAACCCGGCATTGGCTAAACTGCTCTTGGCTTCGTCCCAACTGGGTTCGAGCCCTGTTCCTGCCCCATTGCCTGTGACTACTCCTCCTCCGAGCCTACCCAGGCCTTCGGAGGTGGAAGATCTGATGGTTGTGGAACCCGTGGAGCCGAGTCCTGTTCCAGTGACTTCGGTTCCACCCACCCTGACCTCTTCTGTGCCGTCTGAAGAGTCTCTGATCCAACACTCTCTCGTTGGTTCCGGGGGGGGAGTTGAACCAACGTGTCTGTTCCGACACTTCTCCTCAGGGCTTCAGCGCAGGTGAGCTCTGCTATGTTCTCTGGTTCGGAGCCCTCGGCCTTGGCACCTGCGAGGCCCCCGTTTTCTTCAGAACCGGTGGCTTCCTCAGGCTGAGAGTCCGAGGCCTTTGATGCCATGAGGAGAGTGTTGTCTGTGCAGACCCACACTACAGGTCTCTCCTCTTCCTCCCTGAAGATGCAGAGTTCTACCTCTTCGTCTAAAGCACCTACTAAGCGACGAGACCCAGAGCCTCAGGTATCACCTTTGGGTGACCCCTGCTCTACTGAAACTTCATCTGCTGCCCCCACCGATGAAGTTCCCAGAAAGAGACTCTGCAAAAGGAGGCATTTGGATTCCCCTCAGGAATCCTTGACATCAGACACAGACTTAGAGGAATCGGAAGGGTCCCCACGGTCCCCCTCGGAGGATGTCTCCTTTGCGGACATCTTAGAAATACTTAAGCAGAGGGGTGACTGGCAGTCCATTCGCCCTACTGAGGATGAGTCGGTGCTCCTGAAGGCCTTTGGGTCTCAGCCCTCCACTTCCTGGGTTACTCCGCTCTTCGAACCAATGGATCTGGTCGCTCAAAGGGCATGGGAGTCCCCTGACACCATGGAACCAGTCCCTCGGAGGCCCAATAAATTCATCGCTGTCCAGTCCCTCGGAGGCCCAATAAATTCATCGCTGTCCCTCAAGAGAAATCGTTCCTCACCAAAGGAGTCCCTTTTGACACCATGGTGGTGGCGGCCACCAAGAAAGAGATGTCCGAGACTTCTACTGTCCATCCTCCTAACAGGGATTCCAGGACGATGGACAGATACGGGAAACGCATTTTTAGTTCTGCGACATTTGCCATGAGATCGCTTAACTACTTGACCCATTTTACTCGCCTTCAACGCGATCTCCTTCAAGAACTCTGAGATGCTCTAAAGGGTAACACAGATGAGGCTATTTCGGAAAAGGTTACAGCCCAGCTTTCTACCCTTAATTCCGTAGTCAACTCATCCATGCGGCTCATTTCCTATGCAGCTGTGGGATCGAGTCGAGCAGCAGGTTTAGCGATTGCTCTGCGTAGACCGTCCTGGATGCGCTTGTGCTCCTTTGCGGAAGCCTTCAAGTCTTCCTTTGTCAATACTCCGTTTGATGGCTCTTCATTGTTTGGGCCTAAAGTCAAGGAGATCCTCACTAGGTTGTGAGCAGGAAGGAAAGACTCTATCTGCTGTAGGAGTCCGTTTTTCCACCCCTACTAGACCATACCCAAAGGGCAAAGAGGTGGAAAAATGTGGTTCTGGAAGTCCCAAGGAGCTTTCCAGAACACACGTAGTGAACCCCCGTTCAGGGGCAAGAGGAGGAGGTAATAATGGAAGATGCCACTTTGGCGGCAGAGGGGGGTCCGCAGAACCAGGGTGACAGGGAGCAGTTTCCTGGCAAAGCCCCATCAGCGCTCCTGAGAGGAGGCCCAACTGTCCTACTCTGGAGGCAGTTGGGGGTCGTTTGGCTTTGTACCCAGACCCCTGGCTAGGAATTACATCAGATTCTTGGGTACAAAACATAGTTACCAGAGGTTATCTCATTCCCCTTGTAGAACCCCCATTACCCACAATGAATCCCAGATGTTCCACCCAGTCTGAGGAATCAAGCAGTCACAGAAATCCAAAATTTGCTAGAAGAGTCATTCAGCCAGTCCCGCCAGACCAGATTGGATCCGGAACTTACTCCAGGTTCTTTTTAGTTCCAAAGAAAACAGGGGACTGGAGGCCCATTTTAGACCTCAGCAAACTTAATACATTTGTAAAGAAGGAGACATTCCGGATGGTCACGCTTCAATCGATACTCCCGTTCTTGGGAACGGGTGATTGGATGTGCTCTTTAGACCTCAAGGATGTGTAATACCACATCAAAATGGCCAGATCATCCAGAGATCACTTGCGTTTCCAGCTGGGGGCCAGTCATTACCGATTTTGAGCTCTGCCCTTTGGCCTCACTACAGCCCCCAGAGTGTTAAAATGTATGGCAGTTGTTACAGCTCACCTGAGGCGTCTAGGATTCTGGGTATTTCTGTATCTGGATGACTGGCTCCTGTCCGCCACCACCAGGCATCAACTCATCCAGTCCAGGGATCATACAATCAATCTCTGTTCTTGGTTAGGAATAACCATAAATTTTGAAAAATCTGCTTTATTACCATCGTAGCATATCTCATTTATCAGAGCAGACCTAGACACCACCACCGCCCTGGTCATATTACTTCTAGAAGGAGTCACCACCCTAAGAAATCAAGTGTCATGCTTGTTGCAAGAAAAGAAAGTACCTGCTTCTCAGGTGTTAAAACTCTTAGGCACAGTGGCAGCTTCCCTCATAGCAGTACCTCTGGGCTGGATATACATGCGGATACTCCAATGGTTGCTTTTCACCCAGTGGTCCTACCAACAGCTACCGATGTCATTCAAGATTCTATTGATGGATGCTTGCAAAAGAGACCTCCGGTGGTTGAACAGCCACCAGGTGACAATAGGTCGACTGTATTATCCCCCCAGTAGCCACGGTGACCATGGATGCTTCCCTGATAGGGTGGGGGGGCGGCTTTTTCAGGGAAAGACTGCCCAAGGCACCTGGTCAGAGATAGAATGTCATTTGCACATCAACGTCCTGGAGTTGAGAGCAGTGCTTTTAGCGTTGCAGCACTTTCACGATTCTCTACCTCAGGGGACGTTTGCGATTCAGACAGACAATGTCGGTAGTCTGGTACATCAACAAGCAGGGGGGGGGGACCAAATCTTACCCCTTATGCCGAGAAGCTTTGAGGATTTGGAAGTGGGCTGTGTCCACTGGGCGCTTTCTATTAGCAACTCACATCCCAGGGAAATCCAAAGTGATGATGGACAAACTGAGCAGAGCAATTCTTTTACCCCACGAGTGGTCCCTCAAACAAAATGTGGCGGAAAGGATATTCTGCAGATGGGGCCAGCCTTGCTGCGACCTTTTTGCATCTCCGATGAATGCCAAATGCAGAAGTTACTTTGCCCTCAACCCTCCAACGGGAGCAGTCCTGCACGATTGGCCCTCTGGTCTCCTGTATGCCTTTCCTCCAACCTCACTGATTCCCAGATTCTTTATGAAAGCAAAGGGGTCGGGAAGGACAGTTATTCTGATAGCCCCTTTTTGGCCTCGGCAGATATGGTTCCCCTTTCTTCATCAATATCAACTGGAAGAACCTAGGTTTCTGGACCCAGTGCCAGACCTGACGCATTCGTCAGGAGTTCTTCACCCCTCTCTTCAGTCCCTCAGACTGACAGCTTGGCTGCTCCACTTCCCAACCTAGCCAGGTCATATAATCTTTCTTCCGAAGTTCAACATATTCTGGTTTCCTCTCATAAAGTCTCCACTAGGAAACTGTACAGTAGTAAATGGAAACGTTTTGTTTACTGGGCCTCTCAACGTGATATTGATCCCTATGTTGCCCCTCTTGATGTGGTTCTGGAATTTCTCAACGATTTTTCAGGAAGGTGTTGCAGTGGCCACTGTTAGAGTTCAATTGGCCGCTATATCTAATTTTCACTTGGGGATTGAAGGATCTAATCTTATGTCACACAGATTATGTAAAGCCTTTTTGAAAGGGACTCCTCACCTAAGGCCGCCCATCAGACAACCAGTTGTACCATGGAACCTAAATTTAATACCTCAGTTGATGCTTCCCCCCTTTGAGCCGGCATCCTCTTGCTCCTTGAAATTCATATCATGGAAAACATTATTTTTGGTGGCTATCACTTCATCTCATAGAGTTTCTGAACTTCAAGCTCTTTCTATTAGGCCCCCTTACTTGGTATTTTTTCTTGATAGAGTATCTCTCAGGACAAATCCCTCTTTTCTTCCAAAGGTCTGCTTCAAAACTAATCTGAATCAGTCTGTTGAGTTGCCCACTTTTTTCAGACATCATTCTAACAAAATGGAGTATATGCTGCATAAACTTGATGTCCACAGACAGTTGAGATTTTGCTTAGACAGAACAAAGGATTTTAGAAAATCTGAACAGCTTTTTGTCTCCTACGCTGATAACAAAAAAGGGCTGTCTGTGTCTAAATGGTTATCAGATTGCATAAAGTTTGTATACTCTTCAACTAATCAGACCTTAGAATACAAGGTGAAAGCTCATTCCACTAGGGCAGTATCCACATCTCTAGCTCACGCAGCTTGTTTGCCTTTGGACACCATTTGTGCAGCCACCACTTGGTCAAAATCACATATGTTTATCACTCATTACAAAGTGGACAGGGCCTCCAGGGACAGAGCTTCCTTTGGTTCCACTGTTCTCAGGAATGTACTCCCGTGAGCTGCCCAGGGTTTGGGTGCTTGTGACACTACCCACGTGTAAGAACAAACGGCGAGATTGAACAACTTCACATAAAGAAGTTATGTTCTTACCATAACGTTCCATGTGAGTTGTTAATCTCGCCCTTTGATCTTAGGCTCAGAGTCGGCTGCTTTCCAAGCTCAAGATCTTTCAGTAGCTCGAGGCACAGCACCTATCCCATGATGCTCTCTGACTACCCCCTTAGCTCTAGTTTGCTGAATCCAGCAACAAAGGAGCAACCTAACATACCCTAAATGTCAATATGTATATATATAAAAAACATATATATATATATATATATATATATATATATATATATATATAAAATGTTTTTTATATATACACATATTGACATTTAGGGTATGTTAGACTGCTCCTTTGTTGCTGGATTCAGCAAACTAGATCTGAGGGTTAGTCAGAGAGCATCATGGGATTGGTGCTGTGCCTCGAGCTACTGAAAGATCTTGAGCTTGGAAAGCAGCTGACTCGGAGCCAATGGATCGGCTCCGTACCCACGTGTAAGAACAAAGGCGAGATGAACAACTCACATGGAATGTTATGGTAAGAACATAACTTCTTTATTCAAGAGTCTGAATCTCTATTTTTCTCGTTCACTTGCTGCAGTATTCTTACAGGAGGGGCTCTCCCACCTGAAGGCAACCCAATGTTGGCCAGCATACAAAAGTCTTATACTGCTGTAGGGTACGTTGGATAACACACTTAGGTTGCAGTTTTACGTAGGCCATAAAAGCGACGTAAGCAAGTACCATTCACAGAACTTTTCTGCCACCAGTCGAATTGCCATTCTGACCGTCGGTCTGGTCATTTCTGTGATTGTGACTTCAGCCTTTGCCAGATAAGTGCCCCAGTGGGGAATATTTTCTCTTTACTACTGTTTTGGTTATGTCATCCAAGAAGGGCAAGTACCAATGTGGAAGACAAATTCCACATAAGGACAGTCATTCACAGTCTCTCTTTTATTCAAGTCCTAGCCCCAACACAAGTCCTGTAGTATTTTGTCAGTCCTTCATACCCAAGCAGGCTGTCTTCTGTTGCTACTTATTAAGAGAACCAACAGCTTAAGTTGTTAGCCAAGTGTATGGAGGGTACCTCAGAGTCTGACGCCAAGCTGGTGAAGCACAAGGCCAAGTAATCTCGGCCTGCAGCTTCTGCTGCACCTACACCATCAGATGTTTCTCCTGACGTGCTTGTCAACCCATAGGCATGTCCGACTTCAGGCACGGATTTACAGGCCCTGCCTAGTTCTGAGGCTGCCTTGACTTCAGCCACGAGCACGTCTTTGAAGGTAGGACAGACGTCCAATCATAATGTTGCAGGAGATCGAAAGCTCAAAAGTGGAGGATCCCGGGGCGTGCCACAAACTCAAGTAAGAGAAAAGATTGCATCAGATACTTTTGAATGCAGGCTTTCATCCAGTCCACTGACATTGCAAAGGATTGTTTCTCCTGCAAAGAAAAAACAAAAAACTAAGCTTTTGTCCCTTGCTAGAGAGGCCCCTACAGATTGCCAAGCCTTTTCTCAAAGCTTGTTTCAGGCCTTCATGGTGCTCAAGCCGCGGCCTTCTCAGCCTGCTCCTACAGCTGCTCTCCAACCTACTCAGAAAAGGATTAGGGACAGTGAGTGACTCCTCTGATGAAGAGTCTTGGGATTACTCACCGCAAATTCCTTCTCCCCAGGAATATGTTTCCCCTGAAGAGGAATCTGTCGGTGCTGATTCCCCTATGGAAGAGGGATCTTTTCGTGAAACTCTTCTGAAAATAGAATAACACTTTAATTGGAACAACTCCACAGAGGACACTGAGAAACAAACTTGGAAAAAGGCACTAGGAGGCAACTTATTCCACTGCACAAAATTTAATCAGGACAACAAGTAAAGTGAACCGCTTTTCAAAAAACAGAGCTCCTCAACATCCGGGAAATGCAAGCATTTCACCCTCTTCTTTGTCCAGGCCGTCTATAACTGTTCACAATTTGACAGTCCTCTGGTATGTGAACAAGCAGGGGGGGGGGGGGGGCGACAAATCCTATCTCTTTTGCAGGTTGGCTCTTCTGGTATGGGACTTTCTTGCCCAACACCACATTACTGTTCAGGCAGTGTACATTCCCTCCAACTGGAATCTCATGGCAGACTCCCTGAATAGGTCCCTGACTCAGTCCTGCGAATGGATGCTTCAAGCGGATGTGTTGTTCCTGGGCATAGTCCACCAATGGGGTACTCCTCAAATAGATTTATTTGCCTCTCCCCTGAGCAAACAACGGGGAGGAAGCAAAGTGCTACACATGAAAATTGTACTGTATTTCTTCAATGTTTTTTTGCTGGTTGCTTGAGAGTGCCGGTTACTTGAATTACGGTTAACTGAGAGTTTACTGTATTTCTCTTTGTCAACAGCTGATAATAGACAAATGACTTCTTAGAGTAATCCGTTTGAGTTGCAGATGGCAGTGAGAGTCCTTTCCTCTTTTTCAGGGGATTCCTCTTCAGCCTGTGGGTTAAATGTCCTTTTTCCCTCCTGTCATCCAGCGTTCGCTGACTTAGGGGGGGGGGGGTCATAGAACCTGTTCCCATTTCTCTGACAGCTCTGGAGACTGATTCAAAGAAGTCAGTCAGGTTCAGGAGACAAGATCATCCCTTCACAAACCCAAACTGGGTGGAATCCAGTGTTTGAAGGTTGCTAATGTCTTTGTTTAGAAGTTCCATGATAATACGTTCCATGGCTTTGCAGATCAAGCTTGTCAGAGTGATGGGGTGGTAGTTCCCAGGATCCAAGGTGGATACCCCCTTGTGGAGTGGGATAACTCCAGCTGTGCACCACTCATTGTGCATGAACCCTGAGATGAGGCTATGATTAAACATGACACTTAGGTGAGGTGCCAGTTAATTTTGTAGTTCATGTAGTACACAGCCCGGGATGTCGTCTGGTCCCATGGATGCTGTATTCTTAGCTTTGGAGAGTGCTTTTTTAACCTGTGTGGCTGTTATTACCGGAATTTGGCAATCTTTTGGTATTGAGATGGGTCCTTTAGGGGATGAGAGAGGGGTGAAGTTGGCACTGAATCGATCTGCCAGGATATTGGCAACATCGCAGGGATCAGTATATTTAATGCCATTCTGTTGTAGCTCAGAGCAGATCTGAGCATTGCCATTTAGGTTCTTGACATAGCTGTAGAATGCCTTGTGGTTGTCTTTGGAATCTTTGGCAGTTTTATTTTCGTAACTAGATTTGGAGGATTTTATGAGGGATCTCAGCTTCTTACTGAGGCTGGTAAAGGAGTTTTTTTTCATCCTGGGATTTTCCTCTCTTCTGCAACAGTTTTTTCCTTTTGTTGTAAAGTTTGTTTGTGGCAGGGGACCACTAGATTGGCCTCCTTTTTTTGGAGGAGAGCATCTTGCTTCTATTTGGGATGGCATGATTCATGCACGAGTGGATGTGCTCATACAGTGCCTTAGTGTAGGATTCAGCAGTCGAACTTTCAGTTCCTGTCTGCATGGGTGTCATGAAGTTTGTCACTTCTGACTTGAGTAGCATGACGTTGGCTTTGGAGAAGTTTTTTTACGGAGGTTTCCTTACTGGGGGGTGGGGGAGGGATGTGGATGTCAAGGGTGATTAGCTTATGGTCAGACCTGACCAATGAGGGGGTGACCATAGGTGTGGAGCATCGATTTGCCATGTTGGTAATGACCAGGTCTAGTGTATTGGAGCCTCTGGCGGGACTGTGGATTAGTTGATCCAGGACATTGGAATTTATGATTTCCAAAAACCGTTGGACAAAGGTGTAGGTACACAAGAAGTTTTTACAGTTAATGGCAGGGTAGTTGAAATCACCCAGTATTAGGGTGTTTGGTTGTATCTTAATATTTTCCAGTATGTTTAGAAAGGTGTAGTGAGAATCTTGGAGCATGGTGGGGGATCTGTAGCAAGCTACAATTTGGATTACAGTCTTACCTAGTGTTAGTTGCACCTGGAGAATTTCAGACACATTGTGTTGGGCAACTAGCCTGGTGGTGTGAATATCCTTGGTGAATATGGACACTCCTCCACCTTTAGTGTTTCGGTCCTGGTTTGGTGGCCGAAAAGTGTGGTAAGAGTTGTAGCCTGGTATTGCAGGGGTGCTCTCTGGAGCCTTGAACCAGGTCTCAAGTTACTGCAGATATCGATGTTCTCCATTTTTAGGAGTGCCTCGAGAGAATGCATTTTGAGGTTTAGACTTCTAGCATTGAGTAGCATTACCTTCACATTTTGCATGCTTGTACCTGTTACGGTGGTGGTTTTGTCCTTTGAACTTTGCCTAAAAAAAGGCACTATAGGGGTGGCAAGAACCTTAGCCAGTAACCTGAATCCCAGGGGTGACAGGTGCAGACCATCTCTGGCAAAGCATCGTGGTCTGTCGATCATGTTGTCCCAGGCAGACAGATACTGGATCCCCTTTGAATGACAGCAGAAGCTTAGCCAATTGTTGGTCAATCATTTTGTCCTTGTACTGTGGTATAATTGTGCTTTATTTCCTTAGTATGTTAACTTCTGTCTTGGAAGAATGGTCATTGGTTGCATTTGAGCCAGTAGTATTGGCCCCTGTTAAAATTCGTGTCCTGGAAAATAGCACTTCTGGTGGATATTATTTTGGCCAAAAGGATTTTTGAATTGTAGGTCTTAATGTATAGGGAGCCATTTTCTTAACCGGAGATAGGGTGAGCCTGAATGACTCACCTTTGTTTCATGACAAAAATGCTGTTGTAGGTCTCTCTTATTCTGAGTACACAACTGACTGTATTCCTAAATCCAGAAGATTAAGTTGAGAACATAGATATATTTGTACACAAGCAGGTGCTACATAGATGGGACCAAACGCATTAGACAGAGTAACTGTTGGTCTGTCTTCTTTCCCTTGGACAAAGAAGACAAATCACCAAGATACATGTCTAAATGAATGGCTAAATGAATTTTGTTCACTGAAAAGCATGGAATACTGTTATAGGGGCAAGTTAATCCACATTCTGCCTGGGCTGTTGCTGGATCTGATGACTTCATCAGGAATATGTGAGGCTAATTGTCCCTCCATCTTCTCCATTTCCAAATTTCCTAAGCTGGACATCCAGTTTATGAGAAAAGCTGGATTTTGCATCACCATACTGCAGATCTTCCAAGCAGGCATCCTGGATTGGTTGACTGCTTTGGGAATGATATTTCCTTATATCTTGGGTATTACTACAGCAGTGATCCGTATGGAGAAGGGTCATTGCAGCAGTACTAGCTTTCCACACACACACATGCCCTGTATTTCAGTTCTGTGCATTACCCTTAGGAACAGATACTAGGAAAAGTTATTTATTCACTTGTTAACGTGGACTTGAGCACTGCAGAGAAGGGGCTCTCCACCACTTGATATCATGGATGTATATTTTGTAATGTTTGCATGTTTGTTTTAATTATTGGGGACAACAAGACTGGAGACTCTTCTCTTCACTGGCAAATTAGAATGAAGGTGTTGTGAGCTGATTTCATTTTTATGCAGGATACAGCTTTAACTTCCTAGTTATTAGAGGGTGCTAGCCCTCACCCTAATGTCTGCAGAGTTCTAGGAGTTTGACTGATCAGGCAGATATCTTAATTTTTTGTCTGTATGATAGGAGTGCTGCTGCAACAGTGATCCTTCTCTTCAGATGGATTACTGTTGCACTTTAGATTTCTGCCTTAAAATTAGCTGCATGTCGACATCCATCTTAGCCAGCTTTTCTCACAGTGTACTTTAGACATGGGTATAAGCAAGCTGCTTCCTCTGGGAGGATGCACACTTGGATCCAGGATGATAGAAATAGTCTGCCTACATCATCTACAGTTTTTTTTTACTGCAGACATAAGCATATCCTGGTATAAAAGTTTGTTGCTGCTTTATTCAGCTATGGTCTGGATCTCCCTTTGTGAGATTTCCTTTGTGAAGCTTGCCCAAGTGGCTGAAAGTGGGGTTAAGTACATTGTCAAGCTTGGGTGTGATGTATTTGATGCAGCAGCTAAGGCAGACTATATTAGATCAGTCTTTAGGTGTCATGCCTAGCTGAGAATGCATCCATTACCAGAAGATGTTAAAGGGGAGCTATTCATTGTTTCCTAGATATGGAGTCTTTCTGGGGGCCCAGAACAAGAGATCTAAATTAAAACAAAAATAAGCTACAGTTTCTAGCACATGTTCTTCATGTTTCACTGTTGCAGATATCACATTAGGGTTATCTGCTTGCAGTAACCCTCAGTCGGCCTGATTAACAAAGTCTTGGGTCCTACGTCTGTTGCTGTCTCCTCTTCCATGACATCAGGTTGTCAGGGTTATAAAACATGCAGCCGTCATCATTACATCAGTCTTTCTTGCCATGCAATGCCCGAAGCAGTTCGCAAGTGCCGGTTGGCCGACTCCTGAAGTTTTCAAGTTTCAGAACCGAAGTCTTCAACTAAATCTCTAAACCGATGTCAGTAAAAGTAAATAATTGCATTTTTTGTGGAAAGCAAATACCTCAAAGATTTTCATTCGTACTGTATTCCTTGCCTAGGCCCTGACCATGAAGTACCTCACTGTCTGTTTTGTGCCTTATTTAAACCATGAACTATCAGTCATCTGTATATTTTCGCTTCTAAATATTTTGGTGCTTGGTTTAATTATCGCAATATGTCTTTGGTAAGCCATCCGACTACCGACATTCTGAAAAAACACAAAGATAAAGACTGAGACAGGCTGCTGAGGTGCTGGTACTCAGTGAGGTGCTTTTGCCGCCCCTGATACCCGTTACTTCAGATTCGCAGGCCTCTATTGAGACCCATTTGGAGTCTGGTATACTGTGAGATGCTTCACCTGTGGAGCCTGTCGATGTCTCTTCCTTGGATGGGTCCAGAGCCGCTGTGCAGGCACCAGCTTCTGAGGGTGTATTCAGGCCTACGGACTTAAATATTAAACCAATGCCATCTTCTTCTTCAAGGCCTAAAACTCAAACAATGCCTAGAAAACTGACGCCCAGACTGCATGGTCAAGCCTCTATGCCTAAAAAACAAATAAGAATGACTAAAGACCTTATTACTTTATTCAGTGGAAACCAACCTTCCTCCTCTGAGAGACCTAGGATAAGTTTTCTTATGATACTTCTGACCAGGATTCTGAAATTTCTTTTCTCTGATAACCAGGATTTACCCTTATCTACCTGTGAGGATTCTGATGCTGAGGACTCTCTTCTCTCTGCACCCCGCTCCCCCGAGGATTTCTCTTTTGGTGAAACCTTGCCTACTCTCAGGGATCATTTTCATTGGGAAAGTCAGGATTTCTCTGATTCTAAAAAGAGGCTTAGGGATTTCTTGCTCCTCCCCCAGCACAGTCCTTTAGCTATACCTCCTGTACTGGACATTGTTGATGATGCCTTTTTGGAGTCTAGCATGGCCCCTGACTCTTTACCTCCTACTCCCACAAAACCTGATGGATATTACAGGGTTCCTGACTCACAAGTTCATTTTCAAAGATCCTACTGCAGATCCTGAAACCATTTCACAGGAACCCAAGGGCATTAAAGTTACTACTGCCAAAAATCCTACCCCCTCTGACGGACTCCAGGGCGCTGGATAGATGGGGTAAGAAATTATACACTTCTGCAACTTTGGCCATTAGGGCCTTGATTTGTCAGTTTCATGTGTTAAAGTATCAGCAGCATATTATTGGATTGCTTAAACAGAAAATGATGTTGATTCCTGATTGTGCTGAAAATAAGGATTTACAGGATTTAATGCATTCTGCTGAACAAGTTGGTAAACGTACATTGCAATGTGGTTTTAATTCACTAGAGGCATCTTGCAGGGCTGCTGTAACTGGGTCTGTACTTAAGGAGCAATCCTTGCCAGATTATGTTAAAGCGAAATTATTGGATGCTCCCTTGAATCAGGACCGCCTGTTTGGGAACAAGGCAGAAGTACTTTAAAAGATGGAGGAAAAAGCTAAATCTATGCAAACCATTAAATATTTTTTTTACAAGTACAACCTCCGAGATTTAGTAGGCATTGGCCTTCTAAGAATTGGTCCTTTCATGCCTCTTCCAGACCTTCTCAGTCCAAAATCAGATCCAGCAGAGCATCCAGGCTTCAGTCCCAGGGGACGCACAGGACTAAGCAGTGGGGGGCCTCCACTTCCAAATCTGGAAGTAATAAAACTCCCCCCCATGGTAAACTGTCTCATTGACTTATTTTTAAAACTTCCAAGCACTTCTCAGCTGACTGTCTCTTTGGGGGAAAAGATTGCACTTCATGCAAAAAGAACTGGGGACTCATTACCCAGGACAAATGAGTTTTAAATATAGTGTCCCAAGGGTACAGATTAATGGTAAAGAATGGACAACACCACTGTTATATGGTACATAAACAAGCAGGGGGTACACATCCTTATTCCCTCTGCAGACTAGCCATGGCATTGTGGAACACAGCCTTGACTAAATGCACTGGCAGACAGACTAAGCAGAAATCTCATGATCCCACACAAGTGGAAACTGGAACCAAGGATTTTCAACATGTTGACAAGCAAATGGGGAGCCCAGATATAGACCCGTTTGCCCCCCCCCCCCAGAACTATCAATTGGAAAAATTTTGCACAAGGACTCCCCACAGACAAGCTTTGAAAGTGGATGCTCTGTCCTTCAGCTGGAAAAACAACAGTTTGCCTTTCCTTCTTTGCCTCTGCTCTCCAAAGCACTACTGAAGATCAAACAAGACAAACCAAGGACGATTTTGATTGCACCAGACTGGCCACGCCAACACTGGTACCCCCTCCTGCGCAGTGTGTCACTGTTGGCTCCATGGCACCTGCCTCAGACTCCTACCCTGCTGTCTTGGCAGGAGAACCAGATTCTGCACCCTCAGCTTCAAACACTGAACCTAGCAGCCTGGCTAAATTGCCTAATCTCTCCTTTGCATCCCTCAGTAAACCAGTGATGGCTATCATTTTAGAGGCAAGGAGGCCTAGTACTAGAAAATCTTATGCTGAAAAATGGGAAAGATTCTGTGCCTGGAACAATTCTCAAGGAATGAGCACAGCAGTGCCCAATTTACCTCAGATTTTACAATACTTAACTGAGATGCTTCACAAGGGCCTGTCTTTTTCCTCAATAAAAATTCATGCCTCAGCCACTTCAGCTCATTATAACACAGAACCTCCCCTCTTCTCTCATCCACTGCTCAAGCAGTTCCTGAGAGGGGCCAAAAATTTAAGACCACCCAGGAAAGCTCCAACTCCTGCCTGGGACCTTAACTTTGTATTGGAGAAACTCACCCTTCCTCATTTCGAGCCAGCTGCTACTGCAGATTTAAAATTCCTTTCTTGGAAAACAGCTTTCCTTTTAGCAATCACTTCAGCAAGAAGGGTATCTGAATTACAGGCCCTTGTGGCAGTGGAGCCTTTCATCATCTTTCATGCAGACAGGGTGCCCCTCAGGACCAATCCCTCTTTCATGCCAAAGGTGGTATCCATTGTGGCCCTTAATCAGTCCATTCATTTGCCAGCCTTCTTTCCTAATCCACAGAACAAAGGGGAACGGATACTGCACTCCTTAGATGTGCACAGACAACTTAGATTCTACTTGGACAGGACTAAACCTCATAGAAAATCTGAACAACTGCTGGTGACATTTACTGCAGGGACAGAGGGGAAGGCTATTTCAAATCAAGCCATCTCCAAATGGATAGGCCATTGCGTTCATTTCTGCTGTAAGCACCATGGAAAACCTATCTCACAGGGGAACAGACCCCACTCAACCAGGGCTGCATCTACCTCTACAGCCTTTCTCAGAGGTGTACCTTCCAGGGACATCCTAAAAGCTGCTACCTGGAGTTCTGTACATACTTTCACCTAGCATTACCATTTGCCAATTTTCTCTAAATCCAGAGCTGGCTTTGCCACTGCAGTCTTGCAGGGCCTTACAGCTGGTCCTAATGCTATCTAAATTCTTCCTCCCATCCTTGGCTTTGGGAATCTACCCAAATGTGATGACTGCAGCAGTGAAACACGAAGGACATAGTACAGAGTGTACACTTACCATAAATTTTGATGTTCGAGTGTATTCACTGTTGCAGTCCTGGTTCCCCTTCCTCGAGCCCCCTGACTTCTTTTTGCTATACCTCTTCTCTGCTTTACAATGCTTAAAAGCTTTTTGGTGTATTTTCTTTTTTGTTGGAGGTATAACCTTGTATATTTATAGATTTAATTGCTTCCCATTAGGGGGGCATCTGACATCTGGGGCAAGAAAAACTGATGTAATGATGTCGGCTGCATGTTTTATACCCCCTGACGTCACGGAAGAGGAGACAGCAACCGACATAGGACCCAAGGCTTTGTTAATCAGGCTGACTGAGGGCTACTGCAAGCAGATAACCCAGTTGTGATGACTGCAACAGTAAATACACTCCAACATCTACACATATGGTAAGTGTACACAACTGTACTTTCTCCATAGCCCTCGTACCCAGAGCACATTTCAGATTAACATAGCCAGCATCCTGAAGACTTGCTTGAATTTTCTCCTATGGAGGCAGTCTGATGTCATTTTATCTGTCAACATCCCTGCATGGCTGGTCGTGCAGGATTGTTGAGTAAGAGGGACAATATTGAGAGGGTATAACTATCCTTTTCCCAGTCCCTGTCCTTTCCAGATATTCCACCCTCCTAAAACAAGAAGCATCTGGAGTAGGAATACATTTGTACAGAAAAGAGCCATCTAAGAGGTCCCACCAGATTAGAGTCCAGACTGTGTTTAAGATTCTTTTCACTGCCAAGAAAGAACAATGACCTCAGGCCCATTTTGGATCTCAGCAGCTTAAATCGTCAGACCAAAAAGACCCCCCCCCCCCCTTCAGAATGGTCGTGGTACAGGACAAATGATTGGATGTGCATTATTGATTTTCAGTATGCCTCCTTCCACATTGAGATTTCAAAAGCATCCAGGATATTTTTGTTCTTTCGACTAGGAGCATCTCATTACTAATTCAGAGCCTTACCCTTTGATCTCATCACAACCCCCTGAGTGTTATCAAGTGCATGGCTGATGTCACAATCCCTCTGCAGCACAGAGGGATCTGCATGATCTCATTCCTGTATGATTGATTTCTTGCTGCTATGACCAGGGAATCTGTAATCAAAGCTAGAGAAACTATTTGTTACAACTCTGCCTATCCTTGGGTATTTCAGTAAACTACAAAAAATCAAATCTTCAGCCAACTCCATCTGTACTGTTTATTAGATGGCATCTACAGACATCATGTATGGTCTGCCTTCTTTAAGAAACAATTCAGTCTGTCAGAACACTATTTAAGCATTCTTAAGCCACCCTCCATCAGCAGTTTTGGATCTTGAACTGTTGGGTCATAAGGCTTTTACTATTGTAATGGTGCCTCACATTAATTTCTGCGTGCACATTCTCCAGTGGTTACTGTGATTCCAATGATCTTAGATTTCAGACTGCCGTAGAACTCCAGTAGTCATTACTCTTCTGTGAAAGTCTGATTTACAAAAATGATGTAAACCCCCTGCAGTTTCAACAACAGGACCATTTGTTCTTCCTCCACCGATAGTTATAGATGTCCTTCATATCACCGTTGTTTTTTGCTTTTACAGAAGGGATCTGCTGCCAAAGGTAGTTCTTTCCCTTGTACCGGCCATGGGTATGTTTTGGCCTGCAAAATCTGATGTTTGTACCACAATTGTTCCACTTTGGCCATCTGAAAAGGTGGCAACCCTAGCCCAAAGTCCATATACCAAAGTCTTGAGATCTTATAGGCGCCATACGTCACACTTTTGCTCCTGCTGCCAGTCTGAACATCATTGTCTGGCATCTGTCTGACTGCCCTTTTACTGTGCTGGTTACCAAGCCACTCCAGATAAGTTCCCTGTTTAGGTTTTTTTTGTTTTTCTTTGCTTACTTGGGTTTGTGTCATCCAAGAAGGGAGAATTTCAGTGTGGGAGGCAGGTTCCCCATAAAGACAGTCATGGCAAATGTCTTTTTTGCCTAGGTGCTTCCCATGACCATACAAAGTGCTCTGTCAAGCATTTGACTGCAAGACCCTTTATAGTCACTTTGTTGTGTCTGTCCCTATACTTGGAGAACCAGTATCTTAAATTGTTAGCTGAGGGTGCTATGGCTAAAGTATCCCACTCTGAGGGACAGCCATCCTCTAAGAAGATGATTAAGAAGTCTAGGTCCGATCCTGTTGTCCAGCCTCCACTGGATGTCTTTAGAAGCAAGTGGTAACCCTGAAGACCATCCGGTGCTTCCATCTAATTCCTCTGCAGCAACCCCTTTGGAGGCCGACATGGATCAAAGTTCTCGCACAGCCTCTGAGGCTTTTCCAGACATTTGCTCTGGAGATTGAGGGGAAAAGTGGATGATTATTTCCAAGGGGGATGCCTCAAATATTAGTCTGGGAAGAGGTTCTTCAGTACCCTTATGGAATCTCATCAAGAGTCCAAACCAAGGATTGTTAGGGCAAATGCCCCCTTAAGACAAAAAGCAAAAGTTGAAGCATATCACCCCAGTTGCTAAAGATCCTCAACATGAATGACAAGATTTTACCCAAGGCTCGTTCATTGTTTTGATGACTTTGAAATCTTCCCAAGGGGATTCTGTTCCTGCTTTTCCTTGGTCTTCTCCTCATGTTAAGAAGGCAAGGGACCTGGGTTCCTCAGAGGAGGACTTGGATTCTGGAGAGGAACCCCTAGCTTACTCCTGTCAAATTCCTTCTCTAGATTATGGTTCACATGACGAAGACTGTTTTTGGTCCTGGACACACCTTTTGAAGACTTATCCTTAGGAGATACTATAGCTAGCATGATGGAGAAAAATGAGATTGCTCGCAGGCCTGTGACACCCAAAACAGATACTATAAGCTTTTACAGATGTGATCACCTAAACTGTCTGTAGTTCTTGTTTTGGCAGCTGTCTTGGACACCTTTTTTGCTGTTTCTTTAGATCTAGACTATTGGTGGCCCCCTGCCCCTAAAAACCCGATGGGTTCTGTAAGGTGCAAGAGGACTGCATATTTTTGTTCATGTCCTTCTACTGGTACTTCTGGGGGTTTCAGTCTCTACAGATAAGCCCTTTAAACGTTTTGCCCTCCTCTAAGCTCATTCCTTCAGATAAAGGTAGTAGAGCTATGGAGAGTTTGGGGAAGAAGGCATACACTGCTGCCACCTTTTTTTTGGGGACTGTTAATTATCAAACCCATATGACTGGGTATGTCATCACTGTCCTTTCTCATGTAGCTGAGGTTGTGTCTGATCTTCCTGTTTCTGAAGGAAAAACTTCAGCTTTTTCCCACTAGGGTCTACTTCCCATGTTGCTAATCACTCCATTAAAGGCGGATATGATGATGCTGTTGGTGCTCCTTCCAGGGTTGTTGCCTTTGGTTCTGTTATGAGGTGTTTTTCTGTGCTTCACCTTCTATTTGGAATAAATCTTGGCTTTTAATTGCTGTGCTCTGGTGCCTCCTTTTGTTTTTCGCTGTGTATGGTTATTTTATTGGAGGACCAGTTAGCCTACACCACTATACTATTTTTCTGCTGACTTTCCTCAAGGTCCCTTTTTTCAGGATACTCTCTTTAGACTTTTCCTGTCCTCTTCCTCAGGCCTTCGTATTATCTCTCAATCTCAAGGATGCCTGTCTTTATATCCTCATTCACACTTTGTTCAGGAAATTTTCACATCTCTCTGTTTCTTCTTCTCATTTTCAGTTCTTTGATTTGCTCTGTGGCCTTTCTACTACCACAAGGGTATTCACCAACTGCATAGCTCCTGTCATTGCATTTTGCAGGCTTTGGGATACATATACTGTCTTATCTGGTTGACTTGCTTATTTAGGCTCTTTTCCCAGCAGTCTTCTACAAGATCTCCACTTCACCCTTGTTTTACAAAGTTAGAGGTTCGCTATCAAACTCAATCAATCAGTCATGACCTCAGAAGAAAGTATTTTTCTTGCTTGAGGATTCAGATAATTCTTATGTTGGTTTCTGTTCTGGCACCCACGGTTCTGTCTTTTAACAATCTTCTTCCTCTGTCCTGTATCATGGCCAGGGAATTTTTCTGAGTTCTGGGCATAGCTCTTAAATTTTCAGATTTTTGACTCATATTTTTTCATAAAATTGTGGTTTTCTGACACATCACTAAGGAGTGAAGTCAGAAAATAATGGCAGGCATGATTTTCAGACTACATAATCTTCGGAAAATCTGTTATCCTATCAACTTTCTAAGTTTGCAAGAGCAATATTTAAAAAGTGTCCCTATATTTGGTTCTTTGTCCCCCGCCCATTATCTGTATATTTGTCCAGATTTCTTGCTCTTAAGTTTTGTGAGGTATGGTTCTGGGCTTTCTGTACTGTGCCTTCCCTATACTTACTCTTGTCGGACTCCATATGAGGAAGCTACAGTTGTACCTCAAGTTGGTGTGGCTTTAACATTGCCATCCCCAGGAGTTCCCTGTCACTCTTCTTCCTTGTCCCAAACTTGAGCTGCAGTGGTGGATTTGGCAAATTTCTCTCAGTCCAGGACTGCCCTTTCAGGCTTCAGTTCCTTCCCAAGAACTGTTCACAGACGCTTTAGACTTTGAGGGTGCCTCTTGTGACCCTCTTAAGCTTTAGGGTCTCTGGCCTCCTCATCAGAGATCAGACCATGTCAACGTAAATGAGATGAAGGCTGTGATTCTTGCTCTGAAAGCTTTTCATCTCTTTTTTTTTTTTTTTCTTTCGGCCCCTTGAGAATTTTCATGGACAATACAACCATGATGTTGGTATATCAACAAGCAGTGGGGCACAAGGCCTTATCTTCTTTGCAGACTAGCTCTTCAGGCCTGGGATCTGGCTATCTGTTATCAAGTGACTCTTCAGGCGGTTTGCATTCCTTCAGAGCACAACCTAGTGGCAGACCGTCTGAGCAGGTCCAGAACACAGGCTCACGAATGGATGCTTCACAGAGATGTGTTTCTGGACATAGTCCATTGGTTTGGTATTCCTCAGGTGGATCTTTTTACCTCCCATCTGAACAGACAACTTCCTCTATTTTGTTCGATTACCAAGTCCACTGGCTTGGAAAGTGGACACCCCTGTCTTTTCCTTGGAAGGGAATGTTTCTGTATGCTTTTCCTCCCCTACCTCTGTTGCCAAGAATCTTGTGCAAGATCAAGCAGCAGTCGACCAAAATCTTGTTAGTGAATATCTTTTGGCCCAGACTACATACACTGGTTCCCCCTCTCTTTCATCTTGCCAAGGACATTCACCACAAATTACCATACTGGTAGATCTTGTCACACAAGACAAGGGATCGCTTATCCATCCTCACCTGTCCACCTTTCAAATGACTCTGTGGGTGATAGGGCTTTGATCCCCTTCAGACACAACTTTTCTGAGGATGTAGTGCCAGATGTTCGTCGTGTTTCACTGTTGCAGCCCTCACATATGGGTTATTCAGCTCCCGGTACCCCTCAGTTGGGCCGAATATGGGGTTCCCCTTGTTTTTCTCTCATTCATGTGATCTGCTCCATGCTGGCTTGGCATATTCATCAGTTAAAACTCACCTGCCAGCAATCTGTACTTGTATGCTTTTCTTTTTGAGATCAAGCAATTTCTTAAAGGTGTCCTTCATATCATGCCTCTAAGAAAGTCTATTCCTTCTTCTTGGGTCCTCAGTTTTGTACATGAAAAAACTGACTTGGCCTCCTTTTGAACCTGCTAGTTCAGCTTCCTTGCAGCATTGTACTTGGAAGCCTGGGTAATGCTGTTGACTCTTAACTTCTGCCAAGAGAGTATCTGAACTTTAGACTCTTATGGCTATTCCTCCTTTTAAATTGCCACACACATACTATATTGAAGCAGCTTACAGAGGCGTATAGCAGAAAGGACAGTGCTACACAAGGGCAAGCTTAACGCTTGGGAAAGTTAATAGACTTGGTGTTGAATTAGTTTTTTTTTCAATTTCAGTGGCCAGACTTACAAATAAGGGGAACAGCCATGGGTGCAGCTATAGTCCCCAGCCTGACCAATGTAGCCTTAGGTAAGTGGGAGGAGAAATCTGTGCTGCAAAGTGAATACCGGATATTTATTAGCAACTACATTCACTTTATTGATGTATTTATTGTCTGGCAAGGTAAGAAATCTAAACTCAGAGTTTATCCACTACGTCAGCAATTTCACCTCCTTCCTGAAATTTACCACTTCTATCAGCTCGGAGTCAGTGCAGTTCTTTGATATGACTGTATCGATAAAGACAGAGGAAGATTAATTAGTAACTTATACAGGAAACCGACAAGAGTGAACTAATTACTTTACAGAGACAGTATGCATCCAGTAAAAACTAAGCAGAATGTAATAAGATCACAAGGCTCCAGATTAGCACCCATTACTACAGATTTTGGCCCCTTTTCTCAAAAATATGAATGATCTTGAAAATGATTTCTTAAACAGAGGATATGAATCAAACATGTTACATATGATCCTGGATCCCATTAGAGATAAAACTAACAATGACCCTGTTTGGAATAAGCCTTTTGATAGAATTATGCAACAAGGCCACTCTAACCCAAAAGAAGAGAAAAGTAAGGACAGTTGCATTCAAAGTTGCACCTGTGATTTCAGTACAATTAAAGCAGTTAAGGACAACTGGGCCATCCTCACTGACAGTCAGCAGCTTGTAGGGGTTTTAGGAGAATACTCTACTTTTGTATATAAAAAGAGCAGAAGTATCCATAGCTATGTGGAAAGGAAAATTAAGAAACACCAGGATGACATGAGCACTAAAATCTATGGGCCACCTAACTGCACTTTCTGTGAGTACGACTCATTTGAGTGCCCCCATCTTAAAAAAGATGGTGAAATCTTCAGCAGGTGATAACTGTAATACTGAAAAAGTTGTCTATAGGGCCAAGTGTAACGACTACCTGCATTTTATGTGGGTAAGACTATAAATAAACTGAAAAGGAGGATTTCAGGTCATCTTTCTGACATCAGGTGTAAATGCCAGAGGAACGCCTTATCCAAACATTTATTAGAACACCTCAGACATTCTGGTTTTAAATTTACCATTCTAGACAGTGTGGAGATGGATGAGCTCGAAGGGGATATCAGTGGTGTTTTGGGGAGGAAAGAATTATGCTGGCAGCTGAAATTAAATGCATTCAGAAAACCAGGATTTGACTAGGGTTACCACCTGTCCCTCTCTTGGCAGTTGTGTCCTGTGAAAAAAACTACAAAATGGCAATTGTCCTGATATTTTAAGACCAAATATATTTGTTTTCTTTAATAGTTTCATAAAACAGTTATTTTGTATCAGAAACACATTATTATATGAAAAAGCATAAGCAATGCAAATGCTACAAAAATGAGCTTTTCTTTTGGCAAAAAAGTGAAGTTCTGTCCCTTGCACTAGCTGCGGGTATGTTTTGTCCTGAAAAATCTCACATTTCTACAAAAAAATGTCCCACTTTGGGCATTTGAAAAGGTGGCAACCCTAGACTTGACTGCTCTTGCTCTACTAAGAGTGTGTTGAATTTACATAAGCAGCCACACAATCTGTAAAGGTGTTTTTCTGGAATTTGTGAGGAAATATTTTTATGTACTAAAGGTACCAAACTTACTAAAAATAAAAAATGATGTGTAGAATTTGTATAAATATATATTACTGTAACCTCAATTCTGATTTGATTAGATTTAGTACACTCTTGCATCACACCAGAGATTTAAACGGTCTCTTCAAAACATATTTTTCATGCCACTATTACCATAAAGTTTTGGTATAATTCCCCCATTTAGTGTACTGGTACATGCTCGTGCACACACCTGAACACTTTTATACATTACTAGTTTACTTCATTCTCTGTTTTTCTGTGATTTTCCTACTGGTTTTCTGTGATTTTTCTACTGGTTTTCATTGTATAAACATTTGGGGGGCTGTAAACATGAAAACTTTCATGACTGTTTTTTTTTACTCTCAACTGCAGAGTACTGACATTTTTTCTGAGCTGTAAATAACTTAGTTTTTATGTACATTGATATATATGGATGGATGCTTATTAGTGTCACAGAAATGTATATATTTATAGTGTTCTAATTAGATAATGTTTATGATTAGATAGCTTTGTCTTTTTTTCTTGTATCTATCTTGTTGGCTCTTTTTACTTATCTACCTATGTATATAATTTTAGTTCTTGTCACAGACCTGATGAAGGCTTTATTGCATTAGTTAGCCAAACACAATTTTTACTTAGTCAGTCTATTTATATGTATGTTATGCTTTTCTTAATAGCTGATTTTGGAATGTAGGTTGCAAGTAGATAAGTAGTAGTTTCCTTAACTGGGATTTAGTTTGATCTAATCAGTAGTAGTGTGTGAGGGTGGGTACTTGCTGCTGTTAAATGCACTTTTACAGTCCTATTTATATTGTTTGCCCTGGAATAGGCTGGTTTAAAATTAAAGAATACACTTGGGCAACTTTTTTACTGGGCTACAGTACATGTTGAAGCTTTATACACCAATATTAAAATAAGGTGGGGATTAGAAGCAGTTCTTTGGATGTTTGAGGAGGGACCACGTACAGCCTTTCTGGTGGAAGCACTGGAATTTTGTTTAACACACAATTATTTTTATTTTGGGATGATTATTTTTTGCATAAAGAAGGCACCGCAATGGGGGCTTCTTTTGCCCCCAACTATGCCATTATTTTCATAGCTTTTTCTGAGAATAGAGCTGTTTATTCTACAGAATTTTTTGTAAAGAATGTTATTTTGTTTATGCGTTACATTGATGATTTGATTTTTGTTTGTAGGGGGAATTTGGATGAGTTTTCAGTATTTATTAATCAGTTAAACCAGAATGAATTGGGGTTGCAGTTTACTTTTACTGTGGATAGAAAGAATATACAGATGTTTTTCGTATTTCACTGTTGCTGTCTTCACATTTGGGTTATCCCTGCCAGGGTAGCCCTCAGTCGGCCCGAATACCAGAGGCTTAGTATTTCTGCGTTGGTTGCTGTCGCTTCAGGACTGACGTCAAGTCGTCAGTAGTATAAAGTAAGGCAGCCAATGCCATTACATCAGTCTTTCTTGCTGAGGAGCCCAAAACAGAAGCAGTTCACACGAGTGCCGGTCGGCCGCTACCTGAGTTTCGATGTTCGTGTTACACTGCTGCAGTCATTACACTTGGGTTATCCTGCCGTCAGGCGGTCCCACAGTAGTCGGCCAGAGTTCCAAAGTCTTGGTCCGGCATCAATTGCTGTTGCTTCTTCCCTGTCAGTGCGCCAGGGGTATATAAGATGCATCCGACGCCATTTTCCTCCGTCTTTCTTGCCGCGCGGTGCCCGAAGCAGAAGCAGTTTGCAAGTGTAGGTCGGCCGACTCCTGAGATTTTCGAAGTCTAATTTCAGGTCCGAAGTCTTCAATAAAGCTAAGTACCCCGTTCGGGAAACGTTTTTCTTGCCTCAGACCGATGTCAGAAAAAGTTAATGATTGTATTTCTTGTGGGAAGCAAATACCTCATAAGGACTTCCAGTCTTACTGTATTCCATGCCTAGGCCCTGATCACGACGTCACTAGTTGTCGGTTTTGTGCTAGATTTAACAAATGCACTATAAAAAGACGTTTTGATTTTGCTTTGCACTACTTTGGCCAAAGGTTCAATTATACTATGCCGTCGGATCAAGCGACGACCGCAATTCCAAAAAAACGCAAAGACAAGGATAAAGACAGGCATCCGAGGTCCAAAACCGATGACGAAACCTCTTCTAGGCCAGTCACAGGTTCGCCTGTTCTCAGTGAGGCGCTTTCGCAGCCCCTGACACCCGCTACCTCAGAGCCACAGACCACCTCCGACTCCCACGTGGAGACAACTAGGCCTCTAGAAACTCAAGGTATTGGGCCTATGGAAACTAATCCCTCAGATGGGTCCGGAGCCGCTGAGCAAGCATCGGCTTCTGAGGGTGTTTTCAGACCTTCACAACTTACCATTAAAGCAACAGCCAAGACAAAAGTACCATTAAAGACAAAGAAGCAAGTACAGCATTCTCCTGGACAGTCCTCCATGCCTAAGAAACAGATGCGTAAAATGGCCGAAGACCTCATTACTCTTATCAGGGGTTCCCATCCCCATCCTGAGAAAAGGCCTAGGCAGGATACAGACTATGATTCCTCTGATCAGGTTTCCATTTCCTCTGATTCCTCTTCAGACCAGGGATACTCTCTACCCCCCTATGAGGACTCTGATGCTGAAGAATCTATCCCTTCAGCCTCTCCTCCGAAGGATTATTCTTTTGGGGAAACTTTACATACCATGAGGGAGCATTTCCATTGGGAAAGTCAGGATTATTCAGAATCCAAGAAAAGGCTCCGGGATTTCCTTTTATTGCCTCAGCACAGGCCCCTGGCTATTCCGCCTGTGCTAGATATTGTGGATGATGTGTTCTCTGAATCCAGCTCATCTCCTGATTCTTTGCCCCCTGTATCAGCCAAGTCAGATAGGTATTATAGAGTCCCTGACTCTCACAAATTTCTTTATAAAAACCCTTCTGCTGATCCAGAAACTATTTCCCAGGGTCCAAAAGGGGGTTAAGGCTTCCATTGCAAAAAATCCAGTATCCTCGGGCAGAGATTCCAGAGCTTTGGATAGATGGGGGAAGAAAGTTTACACTTCTGCAACTTTAGCAGTAAGGGCTTTAAATTGCCAGTTTCACATGCTTAAGTACCAGCAATATTTAATGTTTCAGTTAAAACAGAAAATGTTTGCAAGCTCAGAAGCTCCTGACTGTAAAGAAATGCAAGATTTATTGCATGCTGTTGAACAGGTGGGGAAACATACTCTGCAATGTGGTTTTGATTCTTTAGAGGCCTCTTGTAGAGCCGCAGTTACAGGTTCTGTGATTCGAAGACATGCTTGGTTAAAAGAACAGAGTTTACCTGATCATGTTAAGGCAAAATTATTGGATGCTCCTTTACAGCATGATATCTTGATTGGTGTTAAGGCAGAAGAAGTGTTAAAGAAAATGGAGGTTAAGGCTAAATCTATGCAAACAGTCAAGGATTTCTTACAGGTACAGCCACCTCGATTTAGCAGAAATTGGCCAACAAAGAATTGGTCCTTTCCAGTGTCAGGCCACAGAGAGGCAGATACAGACGCCCAAGAGGCAGATCTCAACCCCACGGCTCTAACGGACAATGACAGTGGGGCACCTCAACCCCAAAAGGAGGTGAGGACAAGTCTCAACCTTGCAGGAAACAGTCTCAGTGACTTGCCCCTTCATACGCCAAGCACTTCCCTTTTGGCAGCCCCCTTAGGGGGAAGCTAGCACTTTTTTGCTCAAAACTAGCAAACAATCACCCAAGACAAATGGGTTCTGAATATTGTGTCTCAAGGTTACAGGTTCCACTTTCATACTTTACCAAGGCTAAAAGGAATGCCAGACCTGCCACAGAATCAATGGTCAGAGGCACAAAAACAAATTACACCCCTCATGGACATGAGAGCTATTCAAAAAGTACTACAACAGGAACAAGGACAAGGATTTTACTCAAGACTCTTCCTGGTCCCCAGAAAGGACAAGGCCTGGAGGCCCATACTAGACCTTTCAATTCTAAATACTTACCTGGATTTTCCGAAATTCAAAATGTTGACATTACAGCAGCTTCTACCCATGCTGGGCAAGAAGGCTTGGCTTGTTACTCTGGACGTCAGAGGCATACCTGCATGTCCCGATCAGACAAAGTTGCAGAAGATACCTCAGATTCAAAGCTGGTACAATGCACTATCAATTCTCTGCACTGCCCTTTGGCTTTTCTACTGCGCCCAGGGTCTTTACAAAGTGCCTGGCACCTGTAATTGCGTTTTGCAGGCAAAAAGAAATTCAGATATATCCATACCTGGATGACTGCTTCATTCAAGCAGAGACAAAGGACATTCTTCTACAGCATCTGGCATTTGTAAAAAGGTTGCTAATTTCTCCAGGGTACACAGTAAATGAAAAGAAGTCAAAACTAGTGCCCTCACAACAGATTATATTCCTGGATGCCAGCTTAAATACAACGGCCCAGATGGCTTATCTCATGCTAGACAAACAAATTCAATTAACTCAATATTTTCAATTACTGGCAAAAAAGTCCCATCTCCCTGCAAGAAAAATTCTGCAGGCCCTGGGATTCATGGCATCCTGCATACTACTAATACCATATGCCAGACTGCATATGAGGAAATTACAATGGTACCTAAAAAGTGTTTGGACTCAACACTCTCACAGTTTAGAAGCAGTAATACCAATGATACCCTGCCTACAACAGGAGTTTCGATGGTGGGCACAGGCATGTCACCTAAACAAGGGTCAGCCTTTTACCCTACCCACAGCCAGGCAGACTCTAACAACAGATGCTTCGGATTACGCCTGGGGAGCACAAATGGCAGGAAAATGCAGTCAGGGCAAGTGGACCACAGACCTGATGCATCTTCACATCAATCAAAAAGTGATGGCTGTTCAAAATGCCCTAACAGCTTTCAAGGACCTTCTGCATCCAGGACAATTATTATTAAAGACAGACAACACCACAGTAATGTGGTACATAAACAAGCAAGGGGGCACTCATTCGTATCCCCTATGCAGGCAAGCCATGACCTTGTGGAACACAGCTGTAATGTATCAAGTTCATTTGCAAGCACAATTCCTGCCAGGAAAGAAAAATACTCTGGCAGACGATCTAAGCAGAAATATCATGGACCCTCACGAATGGAAATTGAATCCACAAATCTTCAGCATGGTAACACAAAAATGGGGATGCCCAGACATGGATCTTTTTGCCTCACCACTGAATTGCCAACTACAAACATTCTGCACAAGGACTTATCACACACAAGCATGGAAAGTGGATGCTCTCTCGTTCAGCTGGAAAAGCCTAAAAGTTTATGCCTTCCCACCACTGCCTGTCCTTTCAAAGGTACTCCTAAAAGCCAGACAAGAAAAAACACAGATGATCCTGATTGCTCCAGACTGGCCACGCCAGCACTGGTACCCAATCTTAAAGAACTTAGCTCAAGGCCCACCATGGATTTTGCCTCAAATTCCACACCTTCTGACTCAACAAAACAGTCAGATCCTGCACGGTCAGCTCAAAACCCTAAACCTGGCTGCATGGCAGATTCATTAGTCAAACAGGCAACACCTCTCTCTAAAGCTGTTATGGGTGTCATTTTGGAGGCCAGGAGGCCTAGCACCAGGAAAGCTTACTCAGAAAAATGGAAGAGATTCTGCGCCTGGAACCAGGCTCAAAGCCTTGACCCTCTTGTCCCAAACATTCCTCAGATTTTACAGTACTTAACTGAGATGCTGGACAAAGGCCTATCCTTCTCATCAAGTAAGATCCACGCCTCTGCCATTTCAGCACATTACAGCACGGATCCTCCTTTATTCTCTCATCCCTTGCTAAAGCAGTACCACAGAGGGGCTAAAAACATAAGACCGCCCCGGAGAGCACCAACACCAACTTGGGACCTCAATTTCGTTTTGGAAAAACTGACCCTGCCACCTTTTGAGCCAGCCAATACAGCCGATCTAAAATTTTTATCATGGAAAACAGCTCTGCTTCTGGCAGTAACTTCAGCACGAAGAGTCTCAGAGCTACAGGCATTAATGGCAGTGGAACCTTTTATAATTTTTCATCAGGACAGGGTTTCTTTAAGGACAAACCCTACCTTTATGACAAAGGTGGTATCTAGTGTGGCTCTTAACCAAACCATCCATTTGCCAACTTTTTATCCAAACCCCCAGAATAAAGGGAAGAAACTTCTGCACTCTTTGGACATACACAGGCAGCTACGCTTCTACTTGGACAAAACAAAAGCTTTCAGGAAAACTGAGCAACTGTTTGTAGCATATGCTGCAGGATCACAGGGCAGGGCTGTCTCAAAGCAGACTATATCCAAATGGATAGGACACTGTATTCATTAATGCTACACACAGCATGGAAAATCAGTTCCTAATAACATTAGGCCACATTCCACCAGGGCAACAGCCACTTCAACAGCCTTCCTCGGAGGAGTACCTACCAAGGAAATTTTGGAGGCTGCAACTTGGAGTTCAGTGCACACCTTTACCAAGCATTACCACTTGCCTCTTTACTCTAAATCCAGAGCAGGATTTGCCACTGCAGTTCTGCAGGGGCTCATAGCCAATCCTAACTCTTTATAGACCAGCCACCCAACCTTAGCTTTGGGATTCTACCCAAGTGTAATGACTGCAGCAGTGTAACACAATGAACATAGTACAGTGTTGTACGTACCATAAATGTAGATGTTCGAGTGTTCACACTGCTGCAGTCCAGGTTACCCTCCCTCCATCCCCTCTGAACTAGCTGGACTTATCTATGTCTTTCTATCCTATACAACCTTTGTGGTGTATTTGCTTGTATCTGAAGGTATTGTTTTTATTTTATATGTATATTTTTTAGTAGCAGTATGTATTGCCTACCTATTTGGGGGCACCTGACATCTGCGGCAAGAAAAACTGAAAAAAATGGTGTCGGATGCATCTTATATACCCCTGGTGCACTGACGTCAGGGAAGAAGCGACAGCAACTGACGCCAGACCAAGACTTTGGAACTCTGGCCGACTGCGGGACCGCCTGATGGCAGGATAACCCAAGTGTAATGACTGCAGCAGTGTGAACACTCGACCATCTACATTTATGGTAGGTACAAAGCTGTACTTTTTCCGAACTGAAGCTGAAGTCTTCTAAAGCTACGTACCCCATTGGAGATCCCTTTTTCTTGCTCTAACCAATGTCAGAAAAAGTTAACAGTTGTCTCACCTGTGGAAAGCAAATACCACATTGAGACTTTAATTCTTACAGCATCACTTGCTTAGGCCCAGACCACGACGTCCCTCACTATCGCTTTTGTGCTTTGTTCAACGCCAGGGGCCTTATTGTAGCTAGATATTTTTGCTCACAGTCCTTGAATTCCGATATGGCTTCGGTAAGCCATCAGCCAGATCTTCCGAAAAAACTTAAGGATAAAGACAGAGACAGACCACACAGGTCCAAACCTACTGACAACGCTTCCGTTAAGCTAGTCAGTTCTTCGGTCCTCAGTGAGGCGCTTTCGCAGCCCCTGATGCCCGCTTCTGTGTATTTGCAGGTCACTACCTAGACCCTTTGAGTCTGGTATGCTGCAAAACTCTTCATCGACCAAGGATCCTGCGGTTGTCTCTACCTTGGATGGGTCCTAGCTGCTGAGCAGGCACCGGCTTCCGAGGAAGTATTTCGTACTACTGATTCTCGACACAGACAACTTCTTTCACGTCTACCATTCTTTTGAAAACTACCACGTTTCTAAGGCCCAGGGTATGAACCACTCCCAAGACACCGATGACCCAATCTCAGGCACCTGCTTCCTTGCCTCAGTCTCAAATGCTTAAAATGGCGGAAGACCTTATAATGCTGATCAGGGGAAGCCAAGCTACCTCTTCTAAAAGAAAAAAAGATATGTCCCCAGTAGTTTTATCTGAACAGGAGTCCGATGACTCTGATGCATCTGAATATGAAGACATGCAACCCCTCTCTGCTTATGAGGATTCTGACGCAGAGGAATCCATTCCTTCAGCCTCTCCACCCGAGGACTTTTCCTTTGGGAAACCCTTCATATTTTAAGGGATCATTTCCAATGGGAATGTCAGGACTACCCTCAGTCTAAAAAGAGACACTGGGAATTCTTAGATTTTCCACACCACAGACTCTTGGTCATTCCTCCTGTCCTGGATGTTGTGAATGATGTTTTCATGGAATCTAGTTTGACTCCTGACAATCTCCCTTCTGCTCCTAGGAAACATGACGGGTATTACAGGGTCCCTGACTCACACAAATTTCTTTTCAAAAATCCTACTGCTGACCCTGAGGTTATTTCTCAAGGGCCTAAAGGAATTAAAAAGCAACTTCTGCTAAGAATCCCACTCCCTCAGATAGGGATTCCTGAGCATTAGACAGATGGGTTAAAAAAGCATACACCTCTGCTACTTTTGCTATTAGAGCACTAAATTGTCAGTTCCATATGCTAATATTTCAGCAACATACCATGGAACTCCTCAAACAAAAAATATATTTTCCTGCTTGTGCTGAAAAGAGAGTTATACAAATAACTAAGCAACACCTTACACTGTGGTTTTGACTCCTTAGAAGCATCTTGCAGGGGCAGCAGTCACTGGTTCTGTCCTTAGAAGGTATGCTTGGCTTAAGGAACAGCCCTTGCTAGACCATGTCAAATCTAAATTATTGGATGCACTCTTGCACAAAGACAACTTATTTGGCCTAAGGCATAGGAGGTCTTTAAAAGGATGGAAGAAAAAGCTAAATTT
Organism: Protopterus annectens; assembly: GCF_019279795.1. Taxonomy (NCBI): domain Eukaryota; kingdom Metazoa; phylum Chordata; order Ceratodontiformes; family Protopteridae; genus Protopterus; species Protopterus annectens. The sequence goes on from NC_056733.1 coordinate 621,099,128, forward strand.
ATGCAGACAGGTAAGGATTTCCTGAAGGTCCAGCCACCCAGGTACAGTAGGCATTGCCCCTCCAAGCACTGGTCCTTTCCTGCCCCCTTCAGGTCAGTTCAGCCCAGGCCCCGGAGAAGCAGACCCTCCAGACAACAGCCACAGGGAAATGCAGAGATCAAAGCAATGGAGTTCTTCCACTTCAAAACCAGGGAGTGCAAAGCTCACCCCCTCATGGTAAGAACTCAGTGACTCTCCACTTCCACCCCCTCCCTCTGCCCACCTGCACTTGCCACTAGGAGGAATACTCTCCTCTCTCCTTCCACGGAAGCACCTGGGCCACCATTACCAACGACCGCTGGGTCCTCAACATAGTGTCCCAGGGATACATATTTTCTTTCCACACACTACCAACCCCAGAAGGGTTCCCAGATCTTCCTCCAAACCAGTGTGCAGAGGCCAAAAAGCAAGTCCTTTTCCTGCTTTCTCTATGAGGGCAATAGAGCACATTCCTGCAGAACAGATAGGCCAAGGTTTCTACTCCAGGCTCTTCCTGGTACCCAGAAAAGAGGGCACCTGGCGCCCCATCCTCGATTTATCCATTCTAAACACCTTCCTGGTGATACCAAAATTCAAAATGCTCACCCTCCAGCAACTACTACCTATGCTCTCCAAGAATGCTTGGCTAGACACCCTAGACTTCAGGCCTACCTCCACAACCCAATCAGGAAATCATGCAGGAAATACCTAAGTTTCAGGGCAGGATCTCTACACTTTCAGTTCTCTCTACTTCCCTTTGGCTTATCTACTGCTCCCAGAGTTTTCACAAAATGTCTGGCTCCTGCCATTGCTTTATGCAGACAAAGAAATATTCAAATTTACCCATACTTAGACGACTGCCTAATTCAGGCAGACAGGAAAAGCTGCTCAAGCACCTGGCCTTTGTAAAATCCCTACTGACCTCCCTAGGGTACACTGTTAACGAAAAGAAATCAAAACTAGTACCCACCCAAAAGATTATATTCCTGTGAGCAGGGGTTGGAAGGGTGGCCTAATGGTTAAGGTGTTTGCCTTACAAACACAAGGTGCAGGGTTTGAGTCTCACAAGGGATAACTGGCTAGGCTTAAAATGGCTCACAAGGGCAGTTAGCCTGGTACTAATCTATGAACCTATGAGCAAGCCTGGACACAGCATCCCAGATGGCATGCCTTACACCAGAAAAGCAAACTTACCTGACAGCCTATTTCTCTCAACTAGCCACCAGACCCGTTATCTGCAAGGAAAATCCTGCAAGCTCTGGAGTTCATGGCATCTTACATTCTACTCATTCCATATTCCAGACTGCATATGAAGAAACTACAGTGGTACCTTTAAATCCTTTGGTGTCAACACTGTCAAGACCTGGAAACTCTTATACCAATGATACCTTGCCTAAGGAAATATTTTCTTTGGTGAGCAGCAGCATGCTACCACAACAAGGTGCTACCTATGTTCTTCGTGTATCACTGTTGCAGTCATTACATTTGGGGTAATCTGCTGGCAGGTTGCCCTCAGTCGGCCTGAATTCCAAAGTCTTGGGTCCTGCATCGGTTGCTGTCTCCTTTTCCATGACGTCAGGTCGTCGGGTATAAAACAGGCAGCCAAAGCCTTTTTCTTTTGTCTTTCTTGCCGCGCGGTGCCCGAAGCAAAAGCAGTTCGCAAGTGCCGGTCGGCCGATTCCTGAAAATTTTGAATTCAAATTTCAGAACCAAAGTCTTCACTAAAGCTAAGTACCCCGTAGGGGAAACTTTTTCTTGCTTCATACCGGTGTCCGTAAAAGTTGTTAATTGCATTACTTGTGGGAAGTAAATACCTCATAGGGATTTCCATTTATACTGTATTCCTTGCCTACACCGTGATCATAACGTGCCTAGCTGTCAGTTTTGTGCTAGATTTAAGCAATGCACTATTAAGCGTCGGTATGTCTTTACTTCAAAATATTTTGGAAACAGATTTAACTATCCTGAAATGTCGTCAGATAGCAATCCGGCTACCGGAGTTCACAAAAAATGCAAAGAAAAGGACAGAGACAGACCATCGAGGTCCAAAACCGACGACAAAGCTTCTCCTAAGCCAGTTCGCCGGTACTCAGTGAGCCGCTTTCGCAGCCCCTGATACCTGCTACTTTCGAGTCGCAGGCCTCTACCGAGACCCATGTGGAGTCCGGCACGCCGTGAGATTCTCAAAGTATTGTACCCGCGGATGTCTCCCCCTTGGATGGGTCCGGAGCCGCTGAGCAGGCACCAGCTTCTGAGGGTGTATTCAGGCCACAGCATTTTTATATAAAACCGATACCAGCTTCAAAATCAAAGACAAAAGCAACTTCTAAAGCTAAAAAAAGATGCATGGGCCACGTGCACAGGTCTCTATGCCCAAAAAGCAGATCAAAATGGCTGAAGACCTCATTACCTTGATCAGGGGTTCCCAACCCCTTCCTGATAAAAGGCCTAGGGAAGACACTGAATATGAATCTTCGGATCAGGTTTCTATTTTTTCGGATTCCTCTTCTGATCAGGAATTTTTCTATACCACCATACGAGGATTCTGATGCAGAGGAATCTATCCCATCTGCATCTCCTCCTGAAGATTATTCCTTTGGAGAAACCTTGCATAATTTGAGGGAGCATTTTCACTGGGAGAGTCAAGATTTCTCAGAATCAAAAAAGAGGCTTAGGGATTTCCTTCTTCAGCATAGACCTTTAGCCATACCTCCTGTTTTAGACATTGTGGATGATGTGTTTTCAGAGTCAAGCTTGACTCCAGTCTCCTTACCTCAGGCTCCTAGCAAGCCAGACAGATATTACAGGGTTTTTATTTAGAAACCCTCCTGCTGACCCTGGAACTATTTCACAGGGTCCAAAAGGTGTTAAGGCTTCAACAGCAAAACAATCCTACCCCCCTCTGACAGAGACTCCAGGGCACTGGATAGATGGGGAAAGAAGGTTTATACATCTGCAACTTTGGCAATTAGGGCCTTAAACTGCCAGTTTCATATGCTCAGGTATCAACAACATGTTATGGGATTACTGAAACAGAAAATGATGTTGCTTTCTGAATGTGCAGAAAATAAAGAATTGCAGGAATTATTGCATGCAGCAGAACAAGTTGGAAAGCATACTTTGCAACGTGGTTTTGATTCCACAGAGGCCTCCTGCAGGGCCGCAGTTACTGGATCTGTGATTAGGAGGCATGCCTGGTTAAAAGAGCAAAATTTGCCTGATCATGTTAAAGCTAAATTGCTGGATGCACCTTTACAGCATGATACTCTGTTTGGTATTAAGGCAGAAGAGGTTTTAAAGAAAATGGAAGACAAAGCTAAGTCTATGCAAACTGTAAAAGACTCCTTACAAGTGCAGCCACCAAGATTCAGAAGATACTGGCCTACCAAAAATTGGTCCTTTCCTGAGTCCAACAGAGCTCCACGGGGCAAATCCAGGCTACCTAAAGGTTCTAGATACCAGTCACAGGATTCTTACAGGTCAAAGCAATGGGGTGCTTCTACCTCCAAATCTGGAGGAAATAAAGTGCAACCCTACAGTAAACAGTCTCCGTGACTTTCCTCTGCCATCACCAAGGACTTATCTTTTGGCAACATCCTTAGGGGGGAAATTAGCACTTTATGCTCAAATTTGGCAGTTAATAACTCAGAACAAGTGAGTTTTAAACATAGTATCTCAGCGATACAGATTCCACTTCCACACTCTGCCAATTGCAAACGGTGGCCAGATCTGCCAAAAAATCAATGGGCAGAGGCACAGAAGCAAGTTACTTCCCTCATGGATAGGGGAGTATTCAGCCAGTTCCAGAACAGGAAAAAGGACAATGGTTTTATTAAAGACTGTTCTTGGTACCCAGGAAAGACAAGGCCTGGTGCCAATACTGGATTTATCAATTTTGAAAACATTCCTGGACATTCCAAAATTCAAAATGCTGGCTTTACAGCAGCTTTCTGCCCATGCTGGGCAAGAACACTTGGCTGGTGACATTAGACTTAAAATAGGCATACCTGCATATCCCAGTAAGGGAATTGTGCAGGAGATACCTCCGTTTCAAGCTGGCTTTATGTATTACCAATTCTCTGCACTGCCCTTTGGCTTATCTACTGCACCCAGGGTCTTTACAAAGTGCCTGGCACCAGTAATTACATTTTGCAGGCAAAGAAGTATGCAAATCTATCCTTACTTGGACGACTATCTCATTCGAGCAGAGAACAAGGACATTCTTCAGCATCTGGCGTTTGTGAAAAGGCTTCTAATATGCCCGGGGTGCACAATAAACAAAAAGAAATCACAACTGGTACCCTCTCAAAATATAACATTCCTGGGTGCAAGCTTGAATACAACTGCCCAGATGGCTTACCTCATGCCAGACAAACAAAGGCAACTGACTACTTACTTCAAACAGATGGCAACAAAACCCCAGTTATCTGCAAGACAAACTCTGCAGGCGTTGAGGTTCATGGCATCCTGCATTCTACTGATTCCATATGCAAGACTGCATATGAGGAAACTACAGTGGTACCTAAAAAGTTTATGGAGTCATCATTGTCACAGTCTGGAAACAATGATTCCTCTCATTCCCTGCCTACAACAGGAGTTTCTTTGGTGGGCAAAGGCATGTCACCAAAACATGGGACAGCCTTTCACTCTGCCCCCTGCCAGCCAAACCTTAACAACAGACACATCAGATTATGCATGGGGGGCCCACCTGGTTGGAAGATGCATTCAGGGCATATGGACCCCAAAACAAATGCATCTGCATATCAACCAAAAAGAGATGTTCGCTGTTCAAAATGCCCTGACAGCCTTCAAGGACTTACTTCATCCAGGACAACTGCTGATAAAGATGGACAACACCACGGTTATGTGGTACATAAACAGGGGGGCACACACTCGTACCCCCTTTGCAGACTAGCCATGGCACTTTGGAACACAGCCTTGACTTACCAAGTAAATCTTCAAGCTCAGTTCCTGCCAGGAAAGCAAAATATGCTGTCAGACGACTTGAGCAGAAACCTTATGGACCCTCACAAGTGGAAACTAGATCCACAAGTCTTCAGCTTGATAACAAAGAAATGGGGGAGCCCGGACATAGACCTATTTGCCTCTCCTCGGAATTAACTGGACAAATTCTGCACAAGGACTTATCACAGACAAGCATGGAAAGTGGATGCCCTAACCTTCAGTTTACGCCTTTCCTCCTCTGCCTCCTCTTCCCAATGTTCTACTAAATGTCAGACAAGAAAAACCAAAGATGATACTAATTGCCCCGGACTGGCCCTGCCAATACTGGTACCCAATCCTAAGGAATATGTCTCAATTCCCAACTTGGTACTTGCCTCATATACCTCACTTACTGTCTCAGCAAAACAAATCAGATCCTGCACAATCAGCTCCAAACACTGAACCTGGCAGCATGGCTAATCAGGTAGTTATTCAAACAACACCTCTCAGTAAATCTGTGATGGATGTCATTTTGGAAGCCAGAAGGCCTAGTACTAGAAAATCTTATGCTGATAAATGGAAAAGATTCTGTGCTTGGAACCAAGCATAAGGAAATGACACAGCAGAGCCAAATATTCCTCAGATTTTACAATACTTGACTGAGATGCTTGACAAAGGCCTATCTTTTTCATCAATAAAAATCCATGCCTCTGCCATCTCGGCTCATTGCAACACAAGAGCCACCAATCTTTTCACATCCTTTGCTAAAGCAGTATCTTAGAGGGGCCAGAAGTTTAAGGCCTCCCAGAAGATCACCAATTCCTGCATGGGACCTCAATTATGTGTTGGAAAAGCTCGCCCTGCCTCCATTTGAACCAGCTGCTACTGCAGATCTAAAGTTCTTATCATGGAAAACAGCTTTGCTCCTGGCAATTACTTCAGCAAGAAGGGTTTCAGAGCTACAGGCTCTCATGGCTGTGGAACCTTTTATCGTTTTTTACCCAGACAGGGTGTCCCCTCAGGGCCAATCCTTCCTTTATGCCTAAGGTGGTTTCCATTGTGGCTCTTAACCAAACTATTCATCTGCCAACTTTTTATCCAAACCCACAGAACAAGGGGGGGTGGATTCTGCATTCCTTGGGCGTACACAGACAACTAAGATTCTACTTGAGCAGGACTAAAGCTGTAAGGAAAAACTGTGCAGCTACTAGTGGCATTTGCTGCAAAATCAGAGGGAAAGGTTATTTCAAAGCAGACTATTTCAAAGTGGATAAGTAACTTCATTCATTTCTGCTACTTACACCATGGTAAACTGGTGCCCAAGGGCATTAGGTCTCATTCCACCAGGGCTGCAGCTACATCAGCAGCTTTTCTCAGAGGGGTACAAACCAAAGACATTCGAGAGGCTGCTACTTGGAGTTCTGTTCACACTTTTGCAAAGCATTATCATTTGCCTCTCAACTCTAAGTCCAGGGCAGGCTTTGCTACTGCAGTTCTGCAGGGCCTTATAGCCGCCCCTAATGCAGTTTAGCTCCAGCCTCCCATCCATAGCTTTGGGATTCTACCCAAATGTAATGGCTGCAACAGTAAAACACGAAGAACATAGTACAGTTGTGTACACTTAACATAAATGTAGATGTTCGAGTGTATTCACTGTTGCAGTCCAGGTTACCTGCCTGCCATCCCCCTTTTTTCTGGAGTTTTCTCTTTCCTTCACTATTTTCTACAGCCTTTGTGGTGTATTTGCTTTTAGTTGAAGGTAAAGTTTATATTGTTGCATGTATGTATAGTTTATATATATCTATATATATTTTTGCTCCCCATTTGGGGGGCACCTGACATCTGGTGGTAAGAAAAACTAAAGAAAATGGCATTGGCTGCCTGTTTTATACCCCTGACGTCATGGAAGAGGAGACAGCAACCGATGCAGGACCCAAGACTTTGGAATTCAGGCCGACTGAGGGCAATCTGCCAGCAGATTACCCCAAATGTAATGACTGCAACAGTGAATACACTCGAACATCTACATTTATGGTAAGTGTACACAACTGTACTTTCTTACCACCCCACACTGCCCAGACCCTCAGCACAGACTCATCAGAATATGCCTGGTGTGCACACCTGGATGGCAGGTGCATACAGGGCTAGTGGAGCCCACATCACATAACATCTGCACCTCAACCAAAAAGAGATGTTACCTGTCCAGCACGCCTTGACATCTTTCAGGCCCCTTCTCTCTCCCCAGGGGCTCTACTGATCAAAACAGACACCACCACAGTGATGTGGTATGTCAACAAGCATGGAGGGACTTGCTCCTACCCTCTATGGAGGCTCGCCATGACCCTTTGGCACACAGCCTCAGCCATGCAACTACACCTGTTAGCACAATTCCTGCCAGGCTCTCTAAACTCTCTTGCAGACAACTTAAGCAGAAATCTGGACCCACATGAGTGGCAGCTAGACCAAAGAACCTTCACCCTAATAACACAGAAGTGGGCCACCCTGAAGGTCGACCTCTTGCTTCCCACTCCAAACTTCAGCTCAGCAAGTTCTGCACCAGGGAGCCTCACTGCAGGGCCTGGAAAGTGGATGCCCTATTCTTCCCCTGGGTCAACCTCTCTGTCTATGCATTTCTCCCACTACCTCTCATTATCAGGGTACTGCTCAAAATAAAGGAGGAAAAACCGAGGACTATTCTCATTGCTCTAGACTGCCCTTGCCAACACTGGTACCCACTGCTGGGCAGGCTGTCCCCTCTGCCCCATGGCATCTCCCTCAGATCCCAACCCTCCTGACCCAGAGGGAAGGAGAATTCATGCATCCCCTGTTGCAGACCCTCAGTTTGGCAGCCTGGCTTATTCCCTGACCACTGAACAAGCTGCCAGTCTCAGTAAATGGGTTGTAGATGTTATACAGGAGGCCAGACGCCCTAGCACTAGAAAGTCTTTGACCTTTTACACAGTGGTCTCTCCTTTTCCTCCATTAAAATTCATGCCTCTGCTATCTTTGCTCATTTCAACACTGAGCACCGACTTTTCTCACACCCTGTCACCAAATAGTTCCTAAGAGGGGCTAGCAACTTGAGGCCCCCCAGAAGAGTACCTACCCCAGCTTGGGACCTAAATTTTGTTTTGGAAAAGCACACCCTGCCCCCCTTTGAACCATCAGCTTCAGCAGAGTTAAAGTCTCTCTCCCGGAAGACAACCTTGCTTCTGGCCATCACTTCAGCTGGAAGAGTAGCCGAACTACAAGCACTCGTGGCTGTAGAGCCTTTCATCATCTTCCATGCTGACAGGGTGTCCCTCAGGACTTAACCCATACTTCATGCCAAACGTGGTGTCCAGTGTGGCTCTCAACCAGTCCATTCATTTGTCCACCTTTTTCCTTAACCCACAAAACAAGCGGGAAAGGATCTTGCACTCTCTAGATGTGCACAGACAGCTCAGATTCTATCTAGACAGGAATAAATCATTCAGAAAGACTGATAAATTTCTAGTCAGCTTTGCTGCAGGGGCATAGGGCAAAGCCATATCCAAACAGACCATTTCCAAATGGATAGCACACTGCATCCATTTCTGTTACAAGCAACATGGGAAACCTTCCCTTAAGGGGGTCAGGACTCAACTCTACCAGAGCAGCCTCCACCTCTGCAGCTTTCCTCAGAGGAGTCCCCACCAGGGATATCCTGGAGGCTGCAACATGGACATCTGTTCACACCTTCACCAAACATTGCCACCTGCCTATCTTATCCAAATCCAGGGTAGGCTTTGCCACTGCAGTCTTGCAGGGAATCCTAACCAGCCCCTAGTCTTCTTGACTGTATCCACCCTTTTCCTCAGCTTTGGGAATCAACCCAAATGTGATGACTGCAACAGTGAAACATGAAGAACATAGTACAGTTGGTGTACACTTACTATAAATGTAGATGTTTGAGTGTATTCACTGTTGCAGTCCTGGATTCCCTCTCTCCATCCCCCTTTTTCTCTCTTCTTACAAGGAACTTTTTTTGTATTTACTTTCTACTTTGTGGGGTTCTTCCACCATACCCTGGCTCTCACTTAGGGGCTCCTGACAGGGCAAGAATAACTGATGTAATGGCGTCGGCTGCCTTACCTTATACTGCTGACGACCTGATGTCAGTCCTGAAACGACAGCAACTGATGCAGAAATACTAAATTTCTGGTATTCGGGCAAACTGAGGGCTACCCTGGCAGGGATAACCCAAATGTGATGACTACAACAGTGAATACACTCGAATATCTTCATTTATGGTAAATGTACACAACTGTACTTTCCTGGATGTGGAATTTTATGTTAAGGAAGATTTGAAGGTAGAACATGAACCCCATGTTAAGCCCACTGCTGTTAACAATTTTTACAGGCTAATAGAATGCATCCATCACATTTGATGGAAGCATTGCCTAGTGGTGAATTTAAAATAATTTATGACAATACTTCTAATAAGAGATTAGTGGGAGAAGAGTTTATGAAGGAGGAATGGAAATTGTTACAAGGGGTTATTCTAGCACCAATTAGAAGAAAGCTAAGGATAGTGTGTTAAAGGTGGGGGACAGCAGTAGTGGTAGGTGTAGTAATAGATATGGTGGTTTTAAAAGGTATTATTCTGATCAGGATACTGATGGGCAGGATAAAGAATTGTTTTTTGTTACCAAATTTCCCCCATTTTCTGAAATTTTGAGGTGGTCAGTGAAAGACTTGTTGCCAGTGGTATGTGAAAATGATTAAAGCATTTGTTCCCTTCACATGTCACAGTTTCTTATCAAAGGTATTTACATTAAGGGAGTAGTTAGGTTTTAAGAGATTTTCCACTCAGGGAGCCAAAGTGGGTTCCTTCCCTTGTAGAAGATGTAAAGTATGTTCTAGGATTAAGAACATTTCAGGTAGGAAGATCAATGGAAAATGATTTCACTGTGGGAACGTTTTCATGTGTTTCTTGTGTGGTGGTTTACATTGTAGGGTGTGGGTGCACTCCTGTGAGGTGGTATGTTGGACAAACAAAACGTATGGTAAAAGTTAGAATTCTTGAACATCTGGGACATAATTAGAAATAGGAATTTGGATAGCCCAGCAGCTGAACATTTTATTAATGTGCATTGGGGTTCTGATGTCAGTTTCTTTTTTAGTGTGTTGGCTTCCCCTTTTCTTGCCAAGGGTGGGGATTTTTTAGCCAGTTTGTTAAAAATGGAAAGTAGATTTATATTAAATTATAATACTTTAAAACCTAAAGGCACAAATTTGGATGTGAATTTAAATGTATAGGTTATAATGCTGTATATATGTTTTTGGAATTTATTGTAATATCGAAAAATATTTTCCCTTTTTAGGGTATGTTTGTTTAAACAGGTTTATTTAGTAGATTATTATGTGATGAGAGATGAATGTTTAATTGGAGCAGTTTGATATAAAATGCGAAAGTGTGGTGGCCTATGTTGTTCCTTGAAGGCTGTTTGCCGAGGTACCAGAAGCACCATTAAAAGTTGGAGTTCATTTCCAGTGACTGCCTTCTGAGTGTATTTCTTTGGATACTTTGTGCTGTTGTATGTTTGGATTTGGTTTAATTAAACAGTACATGTATTTTCCACACCTACTTCTAAGTGTGTAAAGGCTGATATGTTTAACATTGTAAAGTATTTCTGATTTTTTTTTTTGTTACTGAGGATCACTTGTCTGTGATGAATAAAGGCTTGTTGCTTTGGAGCACTACCTGGGCTTCATGATTTTTGGAAATCATCACAAAACAATCAAAACATCCACAATGAAACTATTCTTGGGGATGTAAATGTTAACTGGCTAACTCTTCAGTTCCAGAACACTACTTCATGCATCAACTTTCATGGCTTTGTACAACTTATCTCAATCCCCACCCATACAAACAGATTACATACCCCCAGCTCTCTCATCGATTGGATTTTAGTCACAGATCCCCACAAATACCATAACCCTGAGACCCTACCCGACTCCTTAAGTGATCACTCCCTTGTGAAAGTTCTTAGATACACTCCTCATTTCACTAGGCCTCACAGATACATAACCTGTCGCAAACTGTCCACCTTTTGTCCTGAGATTTTTAATGCTCTCGTCTCCACAGTAAACTGGACATATCTAATCTATCTCCCCCTTGATGAAGCTGTCCACTCTTTCAGCGCTGCTTTCCTTAACATCCTTAACTCTCTTGCTCCACCCTGCTCTGTTCGCATTAAATCTAATGTAACCCCTTGGCTTACTAATACCACCTGCACACTAATGAAAACTAGAGACATGGCATAGAAAAGGTGGGTAAAAGCTAAGCTCCCTTTCCCTTTGCTAAAATATAAAGAACTAAGAAATCAGGCAAAAAAAACACATCCACGAAGACAAAAAGAACTTCTGATTTAACCCCCCAGCTGCCCAAAAAAAAACAGATCCCAAGAAATTTTGGAACTCTGTAAACCAAATCCGGCACCCTGGTAAGTCTTCCTCTCCCAACCCCTAGTAAACAACTCACCAGAAGAAACAGCTACCTCATTCAGTTCCTGTTTCACTGAATCCATATCTAAGTTGATAAATTCCTTCCCCTCTACTACCAGCTCAACTAACGTTTCCAAATCCTCTCGTACTCTCAAATCCTGTACCACTTTCTAGAATCCTTGCTCTCTAAACTTAAACCCTGCTCTTCTGCTGACAACCTGCCTCCCTGTTTCCTACAAATTGGTGATGAATCCCTTGCCCTGCCTGTATCAATCCTAATAAATCACTCCATCTCAGAATCTAAGGTCCCATCTATTTGGACAGAATTCTACACCATACCCATTCACAAAGGAGGTAACTCCACTGACATTACAAACTTCATACCCATCGTGATCCTCTCACCACTCTCAAAAATACTGGAAAAATGCATACACAAGCAAATCATGAAATACCTTCTACAGGTAAACTTGCTCACTCCTACACAGCATGGCTTTCGCCCTAAGCATAACATTACAACTGCCCTTATGTTCTTCTTTCGGCTTTTCCCGTTTAGGGGTCGCCACAGCGTAACTCCGGTCCGCTAATGATTGGCAGTCGATTTGTACGGTGCCGAGGTGCCAGCTCGACGCCCAACCTTCAACGAAGTCACACCCATTCACGCATGTCTTTCGAACGCCACTCGACTACGAGGAGGACATGCAGACTCCACACAAAAGGCGCTCCAGCCGAGAATCGAACGGGAGAACCTCTTGCTGTGAGGCAACAATGCTACCGCTGCACCACCATGGCTATCATTACCTTCATTCTGTTTCTCTAGTCAGAGACAATAATAAGTTGGTCTCCTGCATATTCCTTTACCTTTAAAAAGCCATTGAATACGGTCTGTCACCCTCTTCTGCTGAACAAACTGGCTATCCTAAACTTCTCTGCCTTTACTACTACTACCTGGTTTTCCAGCTGTCTTACTGGCCGTTTACAATCAGTGAGATGGCTCTCAGCTCTCTCCCCGTCAAAATGGGAGTCCCCCAAGGATCTTTCCTTGGCCCGTTACTGTTAAATATATTCACTAATCTACTCTACACCTCCTGTCCACAGTCATCCCTTGTACAATACACAGATGACTCCACCGTCATCACCATCGCAGATACTCCCTCTGACCTTATTTCTGCAACTCTAGCATCTTTTAACTCAGTCAAATACTGGCTGTGTGACCACCAGCTATTTCCTAACCCTAAAAAGGCAAAACTCTTACTGTATCTCCCAAAGAACTTCACCCACCTGAAATCTACATTTTTTTATAATATCCCTCAGTAACACTCCCGTTAATGTTGAACCTAGTACAAAACTACTGTGAGTAACGATAGATGACCAACTCAGGTTTGATCTACATGTAAACAACCGCATCAAAAAGACGCACCAAAAACTTGGCCGCCTTTATCGAAACAAAACATTTCTAACTAACAAAGCAAAAGTAAAAGTTTCTCATGTGTACCTCCTACCTAGCCTTTATTTAGTTGCCAAATTCTTACCAGTCGTAACTCCACACTACTAACTAAACTAGAGTCTACCTGCAAGGTTGCCATAGTCGCTGCCCACCAAACTTATAAATCGCATCATTGTCTTTCACTAAGGTACCCAAACTGGCTGGAATTACCCCACCAGCTTGTACTCTCTCAACTACAAATAATTCACTATACCTGAAATCCTTCTGCCCTAGCCTAGCCTATTTCCCCTCATAGGTAGGTACTAGGCTGTCCAACCTAGGGCCTATACAAGCCTAGCCAAAAAGGTACCCTGGCTTTCGCCACCCAAGAAAATTATTTTCCTGTGCCCCTGTCAAGCAGAGCCACAGAGGTGATCCCTGGGGTGAATTTCCTATTTCCCATCCAATCATCAAGATTTTTCTTGGAGTGCTAATGAGGAGCTTTGTTTCATATAGCTAGGTAGTTTGTTCCAGAGTATGGGAAGTCTCTGGGACAATACCTCCAGCATGTTTTGTTTATTGTGGTGACAAGGTTTAGGTCCCTAGAGTATGTAGATCGGAGGGATTGGGATTTCTTTAAGTGGTGCATGTCCAACAGCTCTGGGTTTGACATAGCTTTGTATGTTAGGCAGAGATCGCCTCTGAGTAGGCGAAATGCGATGGAGTAAAGCTGGAGATTTTTGAGACTGTCTGCATAGGGCATCAGTTTGAGGTCGATAATCCTCTGTGAGGTATTTCTGCGGCCTTTCCAGTTGTAGATGTCTTGTGAGGTACATACCAAAAGGGGCATTGTACTCTATAGTAGGTCTAATGAGTGACTAGTAGAGGAGAACAATTACCTCCTCTTTTTTTCCTGGATGAGAAACCCTTTGTGATGAAGTGTGCCATGTAGAAGGATTTCCTGACTACTGTGGCGATGTGATTATCAAAGGAGAGACTACTTTCCACCTGTGTCCCAAGGTCTCATCACACTTTTGGTGTTAAGTAGACTACCACCTATGTGGTAGCTCATGGGCACAGAGGTTTTACCAAAGGGGATGACAGTGCACTTTTTGGCATTGAGCTTGAGGCCATGGCTTTGACACAGACATCTGTCTCAGTGAAGCCTTTTTGTAGGATGTCCACATCATTTGGAGTTTCAGTTATGGCTCCTAGTTTGCAGTCATCTGCAAACTTTGTTAGCCAAAGACCTTCTGTGTAAGCCTGTACTTCAGAAAAGTTATTACCAAATAGGAGAGGACCCAGGACTGAACCCTTTGGTACTCCACTTGTCACTGATCTGAAGTCGGATTTGTAGTCTGCTACTTTCACAGTGTGGGTTCAGTCAGTGAGCCAGTTAGCAACCCATCTTGTGACATGGGGATTTATACCTAGTTTAGTGAGTTTATCTATAATTCCAGAGTGGAGGATGGTGTCAAAAGACTTGGCGAGATCTAGATAAGGCTGTGTGATCCACCTTAGCTGTGGCTTTGGTGACTGCTTCAAAGAAGGCAATCAGGTTTAGGAGCCATGATCTGCCTTTTACAAACTCGAACTGGATGGTGGTCCAGAGTTTGGAGATTACCAATGTCTTTGCTTATAAGTTCCATGATGATACATTCAATGGCTTGCTAACCAGGCTCATTAGGCTAATGGGGCGGTAGTTCCTGGGGTCCGTGGTGGCTCCCCCTTTGTGGAGTGGGATAACTGTCGCTGTGTACCATTCAGTGGGCACAAAGCCTGAGGTGAGGCTATGATTGAACATGGTGCTTAGGTGGGGTGCCAGTTCATTCTGTAGTGCATGTAGAACGCAGCCTGGGATGTTGTCAGGTCCCATGGATGCTGTGTTCTTGGCTTTGGAGAGTGTGGTTTTTACCTGTCCAGCCATGATTACAGGAACTTCGCATTCTTCCGGTATAGAGAATGGGCCCTTGGGGGGAGGGGGGTAAAGTTAGCACTGAACCTTTCTGCCAGGATGTTGGCAATATCATTTGGTTCTGTACATTTAGTGCCATTGTGCTGTAACTCGGAGCACATCTGAGTGTTGCCATTGAGATTCTTGACATAGCTATAGAATGCTTTGTGGTTGTCTTTAGAATCAGTGGTGATTTTGTTTTCATAACTAGCTTTGGAGGATTTTGAGGGATCTCAGCTTCCTACTGAGGCTGACCAGGGAGGTAGTCATGGAATTTTACTCTTTTTGTTTTTTTTTTTTTTTTTTTTTTTTTTGCAGCAGTTTTTTTCTCCTGTTGTAGAGCTTGTTTATAGCAGGGGACCACCAGATTGGCTTCCTTTTTTTGGAGGATAGCATCTTGGTTCTGTTAGGGGTAGCACAATCGATGCACTTGTGTATGTGCTTATAAAGTGCATTTGTGTAGGATTCAGTAGTCGCACCTCTGTTGTCTGTGTGCATGGGTGTTGTGACGTTTGCTACTTTGGTCCTGAGAAGTGTGAAGTTGGCGTTGGAGAAATTTTTATGGTGGTTTCCCTAGTGGGGGCGGGATGTGGATGTCTAGGCTGATTAGCTTGCGGTCGGATCTGACCAACGAAGAATTGACCTCTTGTGTGGAACATTGGTCACCCATGTTGGTAATGACCAGGTCTAGGATATTGCTACTCCTGGTGGGGGTGTGGATAAGTTGATCCAAGGCGTTGGAATTTGTGAATTCCAAAAAACGTTGAGCAAAAGAGTTGGTACATGAGTAGTTTTCCCAGTTAATGGTGGGATAGTTGAAATCCCCCATTCTTAGGGTGTTGGATTGTACCCTAATATTTTCCAGTGTATCAAGAAATGAGGAGTGGGAATCCTGGGGCATGGTGGGGGATCTGTAGCAAGTTACAATTTGGATTGCGGTCTTGCCCAGAGTTAGTTGCACTTAGATAATCTCGAATGCATTATGCTGAGCAACTAGCCTGGAGGTGTGGATATCCTTAATGAATATGGGCACACCTCCACCATTAGTTTTTCGGACCAGGTTAGGTGGCCGAAAGGTGTGGTATAAATTATAGCCTGGTAATGCAGGGGTGCTCTCTGGAGCCTTGAACCAGGTCTCTGTCACTGCACAGATGTTGATGTTCTCCATTTTAAGGAGTGCCTCGAGTGAATGCATTTTGAGGTTTAGACTTCTAGCATTGAGTAGCATTACCCTCAGATTTTTCTTGCTTGTACCTGTTACGGTGGTGAATTTGTGATTTGAACCTTGTCTAAAAAAGGCACTGTAGGGGTGGCAAGAGCCTTAGCCAGTGTCCAGAATCCCAGGGGCAACGTGCAGGCCATCTGTGGCAAAGCATCATGGTCTGTTGATCATGTCATCCCAGGCAGACAGATTCTGGATCCCCTTAGAATGACACCAGAAGCTTGGCCGATTGTTGAAGTCCGTCATTTTGTCCTTGTACTTTGGTATCATTCTGGGTGATGGCAGGATGCTACTCAGGGCTAGGGTCATACCTGCCTGGGCTGCAAGATCAGAGAACTGCTCCATGTCTCTTTTCGTGTAGTCCAGGGAGGTACGTCTCAGGTCATTCACACCTCATATTTGTACTTGTGGAGTGACCTGAGTGCGTGCGTTATTTGGTGGATCCTGGCACCCGACAGGCAGCTGACAGTAACTTACTCCTTGTTTAGCCTGATAAGTGGAACATCAGTGTGCCCAACTATAGAGTCACTTATGACTAGAGTGTTGGGTACGTTGTTATGCCTTATGGGCTGTGGTTGAATGGCACACTGAGTTTGTGGGCTGTGTCATTTGGGTTTTGTTGGGGGAATGGAGGTTGCATGCGTTTCTGCTTTGGATGTCTCTGTTGCTTGAGCAGATTTTTATCGAGAGCCTCCGCAAATGTAGGTGTGTATTTTGTGTTGCTGTGTGTGTGTTTTGTTGGTGTAAGTTTTGAGGGACTGTGTGGTGTGGTTCAAGTGTTTACCTTCTCCGCTTGACTGTCTAGTCCAGTCTTTGGTAAAGAGAGCTTTGCTTCCAGTTTGGTTATATAAGTGCATCTCTCACAGGTTGTAGTGTTGGGTGGTAGGAGGAGAGGGTTGTCTGTGTACATGAGGCAATTGCTGCATTGCCCCAAGATGCCCAGATTCATCAGGTAGATAGGAGAAAACACAGGGAGCTGACCCTTAGACATGCCTGGATAGGTGCTTATTTATTAAGTAACTAGAAACTGTTTTCCTCTAGACAAGTGAGGAAAGTTGAGTGTTGTAGTAATTTGTAGCTTATATAGTGCTTACAATGAGTTATGAACAAATACTGAGCTCAAAGAAACAGATTTGAGTGCTAAAACTAAAAAAAAAACTGGCTAGTTCTAAGGAAAAATTTGAAGAGTAGACTTTATGGCGCCAGGAATAATTTAAACCTAGCTAAGTGGCGATGCATGACGTGTAATTTTTTTTTAATATATCAGTAGCAAATGAGCAAACTGATTTAAACAAATTACCCAATAAAAATCTAAAACCTGAGCCCCGTTCCAGCAGTCTTCGATCAGACAAGTTCTACCTGCACACTCCTGCCACGAAGGTGCAGGGGAACCTTCTCCAAAAAAAAAGATGGGCTGGATTAGTGCTCAAGTTGTACAAACAAAGCTTGATTCAGCAGGTCTGAATTTAGTCTATGCTACAGCAAACAAGACATACCATTTTCAGAAAGAAACAGTTCAAATAAGAAGGCAGAACAAGCCTTTAACCAGAAACTCCCAGCTCAGAAGGGCAGAATCTATCCTCTCCTCCCACAAGAGTGCAGACTACACCTTCTTAGTGTACAGTAACTGGCAGGAAGCCCAAGTGCTTTACCCAGAACTAATACACACTTAGACTAATAGACACTAAGCCTTCAATCAGCAACTCCTAACTTAGAAGGATGTAAGCTACCTGTCCTGCCACAACAGTGCAGACCACAAATCTTCTTAATGTAAAACAACTGGTCTGAAGCCCAAGTGCTTCAACCAAAGGCTTAGAATAGCAGTTACAATTTAATCAGGCTATTAAGCAGTGATAAATGCAGCAAAATAAATGCAATAAAGTAGGAAGAAACACAAATACAGTAAAAGCAGATGAATAAAGTACTATTTTTTTTATATAACAATAGAAAACGAGCAAACTGATTTAAGAAAATTACCCAATTAAACCAGTAAACAAGCTCAAAACTGAGCCCTGTTCCAGCAGTCTTCAATCAGACTAGCTGTGCAGGGGGAACCTTCTCCAAAAAAGATGGCCTGGATTAGTGCTCAAGTTATACAAACAAAGCTAGATTCAGCATGCCTGAATCTAATCTATGCTGCAGCAAACAAGGCGCACAAATTTCAGAAAGAAACAGTTCAAATAAGCAGGCACAACAATCCTTTAACCAGAAATTCCCAGCTCAGAAGGGCAGAATCTAATCTCTCCTTCCACAAGATTGCAGACCACAAACCTTCTTAATGTAAAATAACTGGCCTGAAGCCTAAGTGCTTAAACCAGAACTAATACACTTTTAGAATAACAGACACTGAGCCTTCAATCAGCAGTTCCCAATCTGGAAGGATGTAAGCTGTCTGTCCTGCCACAAGAGTGCAGACCACAAAACTTCTCAATCTAAAACAACTGGTCTGAAGCCCAAGTGCTTAAACCGAAAGGCTTAGAATAACATAGGTTTATACTAGGCTATCTGCCCCAAGGCATTTATAAGCCTAGCCCGAATTTTTGTGGCTTACGCCACCCCTTATATGAAAAATTACTGTACCCATTAGCTTGTTGTGCCTCTGTCCAGCAGTGACACAGAGATGATTCCCAGGGTAAACCTATGATCTCCCATCCACAGGTCAAGATTTCTCTTGAACAGAGCCAGCGAGGTGCTCTGCCTCACATGGACCGGGACTCTATTCCACAGCATAGGGAGTCTCTGAGTGATAAATCTATCCCTCCAGCACGTCCTATTTATATCCGTGCTAAGGTTCAAGTCGCTTGCTCTAGTGGTTTTGGTGGATTTGGATTTTTTGAGGTGGAGCATGTCCATTAATTCCGGGTTGGACATGGCCTTGTATGTCAGGCACATGTCACCTCTGAGCAGATGGTATGCGACTGAATAGAGCTGGAGTTTCTTCAATCTGGCAGCATATGACAGATTTTGGAGTCCCTTTATCCTTTTGGTGCAAAACTTTTGGGGTCTCTCCAATTGCTGCAGATGTCGGGCGAGATACATCCCGAATGGGGCATTGTACTCAATCATTGGTCTGATAAGTGAAGAGTACAGGGGAACAATGACCTCACTAGATCTGGATGTGAATCCCTTCATGATCAGGTGGGCAATGTAGAAGGTCTTTCTAACCACTTTAGCAACGTGAGTGTCAAAAGAAAGGCCACTGTCAACCTGGGTCCCCAGGTCCCTGATAACCTCTTCTGTGCTTAGTGGATTGCCACCTATATGGTAGCTTGGGGTTACCTTGTTTTTCCCGAAGGGTATGACTATACATTTTTGGCGTTTAACTTCAGGCCATGGCTCTGGCACCAGCTATCTGTTTCCGTGAGTCCCTTCTGAAGGATATCCGTGTCCGATGCACTTTCCACTATGGCGCCCAGTTTGCAGTCGTCTGCAAACTTTGTCAGCCAAAGTCCTCCCATGTTGGCCTGTACTTCTGAGAAGTAGATGCCGAACAATAGGGGGCCAAGGACCGAGCCCTGTGGGACACCACTTGTGACCGGCTTGGAGTCTGACATAGCGCCAGCAACTCTAACCCTGTGGGTTCTGTCCTTAAGCCAGTTTGCAACCCATCTTGTGACATATGGGTTTACATTTAAGCTGGTAAGTTTTTCTACAATACCCGAATGGGGTATTGTGTCGAAAGCCTTTGCAAGGTCAAGGTAGGCTGTATGGACTGCCTTTCCCTCATCAATGGCCTTGGTGACTGTTTCGAAGAAGTCGACCAAGTTCAAAAGGCATGATCTTCCCTTGACGAAGCCAAACTGGGTCGGGTCCAATGCCTGCAAGTCCCCTATATCTTTGTTTATGAGCTCCATTATGATCCTCTCCATAGCTTTGCAGACTAGACTTGTTAAGCTTATGGGGCGGTAATTACCAGGGTCCGTAGAGGCACCGCCTTTGTGGAGTGGGACCACAGTTGCCATACGCCACTCCTTGGGCACGTATCCTGTGGTAAGGCTGAGATTAAACAGCTGCCTTATGTGCGGGTTTAATTCCTCATTTAGCTCGTGTAGCACACAGCCGGGGACACCATCCGGTCCCATTGATGCTGTGTTTCTAGCTTTAGAGAGAGCAGCTTTCACCTGCGCATTTGAGATGTCTGGGAGGCTACACTCCGCTGGGATAGTTATCTCTCCTTTAGGGGAGAGGGGGTGAAGTTTGCACTGAACCTGTCTGCCAGTATGTTGGCAATGTCTGTGGGTTCAGTGATTTTTGTATCATTTTGGACTAATTCTGAGCATATCTGGGAGTTTCCACCCAGGTTCCTAACATAGCTGAAAAAGGCCTTATGATTGTCCTTTGAATCCATGGCAATTTTTCTCTCAAAATTGGCCTTAGTTGATTTTATGAGTGCTCGTATTTTTTACTAATAATGATCAGGGTGACTTCCCTTTTATGGATTTTGTTCTATCATGTAATAGCTTTCTCCTCTTATTGTAAAGTTTGTTAATGGCTGGGGTCCACCAGACTGGACGTTTGTCCTTTGTGGAAAGAGTCTTGGTTTTATTTGGGATTGCCTGATCCATGCAGTCCTGGAGTGTTCATAGAAGGCATTTGTAAGGGCTTCCGCAGCTTGGGTTGTGGTTTCCACTGTCTCAGGGGCCTTGAAGGATACCACACCAGTCTTGAGTAGTGTGAAGTTTGCTTTAGAGAAGTTCTTCACTGTGGTCTTTTTTGTTGGGGGGGGGGGCGGGATGTGGATTTCCAGTGAGATTAGTTTATGATCAGATCTCACCAATGAGTGATATACTTTCGGTGTGGAGCATTTTGTCCCCATGTTTGTGATAATGAGATCTAGTATATTTTCTCCTCTCGTGGGAACAGTGACTAGCTGTTCCATGGCATTTGAATTTATGAACTCCAGGAACCGTTGGGCTAGAAAGTTAGGGCTTGAGTAATGTTCCCAGTCTATATTCGGGTAGTTGAAGTCACCCAATATGATGGTGTTTGGAGATACATTTATACCCTCCAGTGTCTTCAGGAAGGCTGTGTGGGGTTCCTGAGTTTGAGAGGGTGGCCTGTAGCATGCTACAATTTGTAGAGCAGTTTTGCCTATGGTTAGTTGCACCTGGATAGTTTCCTAAGCTTCGTGCGTTGCCACCAACCTGGAGGTGTGGGTATCCTTTATGAATATAGATACACCCCCTCCTTTTGTGGTGTGGTCCGGGTTTTGGGGCCGGAACGCATGATATGAGGTAAAACCTAATAGTGCCGGGGTGCTCTCAGGAGCCTTGAACCAGGTTTCAGTTACAGCACAGACATCGATGTTCTCCATACTGAGAAGGGCCTCGAGTGCATGCATGTTGAGATTTAGACTTCTGGCATTGAGCAGCATTACCCTCAGTTTCTTTCCATTTTTGTTTTCTAGGGTGGTAGGTTTAGAATTTGAGCCTTGCCTAAAAAAGGCACTATGGGGGTGGCAAGAGCCTTAGCCAATATCCAGAATCCCAGGGGTGACGGGTGCAAGCCGTCCCTTGCGAAGCAGCGTGGCTTGTCAAGCATGTCATCCCAGGCAGACAGACACTGGATCCCCTTTGAATGACACCAGGCATTAAGCCAGTTGTTAAAGCTGATCATCTTGTCTCTATATTGTGGCATCATTCTTGGTGAAGGAAGGATACCGCTCAGGGTTAGGGTCATACCTGCCTGGGCTACATAATCAGAGAGCTCCTCTATGTCTCTTTTCATGTAGTCCAGGGAGGTACGTCTCAGGTCGTTCACACCAGCACGGACAATGACTGTGTCATATTTGTACTTGCCGTGGAGTGACCAGAGTGCTTGTGTTATGTGGCGGATTCTAGCGCCCGATAGGCAGCTTACTGTGACCCTCTCCTTGTTCAGCCTGGTGAGTGGGACGTCAGTGTGTCTGACTATGGAGTCACCTATGACAAGTATGTTTGGTGTTGTATTTGGCCTTAAGGGCTGTGACTGCTTTGCACACTGCTTTTGTGGTTTATGTGTTGCTTGTGGGGTGTCTTGAGGTAGCAGTTGTTTGGGTGTCTGCTTTGGAGGCCTCTGCTGTTTAGGTAAATTTTTACTCAGAGCCTCCGAGTATGTCTTTGTGTGTTTATGTGTTTGATTCAGTGGTGTGGTAGCATTATGTGAGGCTGGTTTTGTGGTATGTGTAGTTGCCTTCTCCTCCTGTCTGGTCTTGCCAGTCCTGAGTTGAGAGAGCTCAGCCTCCAGTTTGGCTAAATAGCTGCATCTCTCTCAAGTATTTGTGTTATGTGGGAGGAGGAGGAGAGGGTTGTCTGTGTACATGAGGCAGTTATAACATTGCCTCAAGATTCCCAGATTCACCAGCTGGACCGGAGAGGAGATTGACAACTGACCTTTGGACATGCTAGAATAATATTGGGAATTCCTTAATTGAAAACAAGGGCCAGTGGGGAGTGAGGGTGTAGTGCTTTTAATTTTTAGTGGTGACTTATATAATTGCTTTAGTGAGCAAGTGCCAGGTAACTTGAGTGCAATGTGTTACAAGTAACTAAATGCAAAAACAACAAACAGTAACTTTCTTTCAAGTGAAACAAGGAAATAAGTACAGTAAGCAATGCAGATATCACTAGTGATCCACAGAAGTGCTGAGAAGCCGCGTATTAGGTGGAATTAGCTTCCAGGGAAATAACAAGCAAACAAACAACAAGCATATAAACAAAGCTAGATTCAGCAGGCCTGGATCTAGTCTATGCTAGAGCAAACAAGGTGTACCAATTTCAGTAAGATACAGTTCAAATATTCAGGCACTATAAACCTTTAACCAGAAATTCCCAGCTCAGAAGGGCAGAGTCCAGCCTCTTCTCCCACAAGAGTGCAGACCACGAACCTTCTTAATGTAAAATAACTGGCCCAAGTGCCTAAACCAGAACTAATACACTTGGACACTGGGCTCTCAATCAGCAGTTCCCAACTTAGAAGGATGAAAGCTACCTGTCCTGCCACCACAGTGCTTGCCACAAACCTTCCTAATGTAAAACAACTGGTCTGAAGCCCAAGTGCTTAATCCAAAAGACTTAGAATGATAGCTACACTTTAATCAAGTTACAACCAAGCAGTAATAAATACAATTGAATACTTTAGAGAATGTCTGGATTAGTGCTCAAGTTACACAAACAACGCTAGATCCAGCAGGCCCGAATCCAGTCTATGCCACAGCAAATAAGGCGCTCCAACTTCAGTAAGAAGCAGTTCAGATATGCATGCACTATAAGCCTTTAACCAGAAATTCCCAGCTCAGAAGGGCAGAGTCCAGCCTCTCCTCCCACAAGAGTGCAGACCACGAACCCTCTTAATGTAAAATAACTGGCCTGAAAGCCCAAGTGCTTAAACCAGAATTAGTACACTTTTAGAATAACAGACACTGAGCCCTCAATCAGCAGTTCCCAACCTAGAAGGATGTAAGCTACCTGTTCTGCCACAACAGTGCAGACCACAAACCCTCTCAGTGCAAAACAACTGGTCCGAAGCCCAAGTGTTTAAACCAAAAGGCTTAGAATGAGTTACACCAAGCAGTAATAAATACAGTTGAGTATTTTTAAGATGATGCAAAAGTAAAATGAAGTAGGTAGAAACACAAGTACAGTAAAAGCAGATGAAATTTTTTTTTTTTTTTTTTTTTATCTGAACAAGTGCTGAGATCAAAGAAACAGATATGAGAGCTGAAACTAGAAAACTGGCTAGTTATAAGAAAAAAAAAACAAGCTAGAAGGCTTCCCTCAAACACAGAAGGGCTTGGGGGCTCAGAAGCCTACAAATAGTCTATACCACTTAACAGGAAAGGCAGGAAATGAGCTGAATTTTTTTTTTTGTCTGTTTCCCAGATGCTCTCTTTGTACACAGTAGGAGTGCCTGAAATCAGAATATGAACTCACTGCACTCAGTTGAGTGAGCAAATGAGATGAGCCCAGAGGCAGGCTGAGGGGCGGGCAGTTTCAAGGCCACTAAGATTAACAACAAAACCAGGGAGGGTGGGTGGGAATAACTGAAGAGCAGAAAAACTGCCAGTTCAGTTAATATTCCTTCAACACAGTTTAAATCAAATTAAATACTGTATTTTTTTTTAAAAAGTGCAGATAAAGGTACTTAAATTCTCTTATACGTCCAGTTGAATATAACCAAGTTGTTAGCCGGCCAAAGCTGAGGTTTTTAAGCAGGAAATATTTCACAATGCACCACTTTACTAGGCAAGGACAGGAAATCAAAGAATGTAGCTACCCCCACACCTGTAATTACTAGCAAATAACAAAATTCAGCAAACACTAGCTTTTGTTCAAGTTACTAAAGAGCAGAAGAGCAGAAAAACTGCCAGTTCAGTTAATATTCCTTCAACACAGTTTAAATCAAATTAAATACTGTATTTTTTTTTTAAAAAGTGCAGATAAAGGTACTTAAATTCTCTTATACGTCCAGTTGAATATGACCAAGTTGTTAGCCGGCCAAAGCTGAGGTTTTTAAGCAGAAAATATTTCACAATGCACCACTTTACTAGGCAAGGACAGGAAATCAAAGAATGTGGCTACCCCCACACCTGTAATTACTAGCAAATAACAAAATTCAGCAAACACTAGCTTCTGTTCAAGTTACTAAAGAGCAGAAGAGCAGAAAAACTGCCAATTCAGTTAATATTCCTTCAACACAGTTTAAATCAAATTAAATACTGTTTTTTTTTTTTAAAAGTGCAGATAAAGGTACTTAAATTCTCTTATACCTCCAGTTGAATATAACCAAGTTGTTAGCCGGCCAAAGCTGAGGTTTTTAAGCAGAAAATATTTCACAATGCACCACTTTACTAGGCAAGGACAGGAAATCAAAGAATGTGGCTACCCCCACACCTGTAATTACTAGCAAATAACAAAATTCAGCAAACACTAGCTTCTGTTCAAGTTACTAAAGAGCAGAAGAGCAGAAAACTGCCAGTTCAGTTAATATTCCTTCAACACAGTTTAAATCAAATTAAATACTGTATTTTTTTTTTTAAAAAGTGCAGATAAAGGTACTTAAATTCTCTTATACGTCCAGTTGAATATAACCAAGTTGTTAGCCGGCCAAAGCTGAGGTTTTTAAGCAGAAAATATTTCACAATGCACCACTTTACTAGGCAAGGACAGGAAATCAAAGAATGTGGCTACCCCCACACCTGTAATTACTAGCAAATAACAAAATTCAGCAAACACTAGCTTCTGTTCAGGTTACTAAAGAGCAGAAGAGCAGAAAAACTGCCAGTTCAGTTAATATTCCTTCAACACAGTTTAAATCAAATTAAATACTGTATTTTTTTTTTAAAAAGTGCAGATAAAGGTACTTAAATTCTCTTATACGTCCAGTTGAATATAACCAAGTTGTTAGCCGGCCAAAGCTGAGGTTTTTAAGCAGAAAATATTTCACAATGCACCACTTTACTAGGCAAGGACAGGAAATCAAAGAATGTGGCTACCCCCACACCTGTAATTACTAGCAAATAACAAAATTCAGCAAACACTAGCTTCTGTTCAAGTTACTAAAGAGCAGAAGAGCAGAAAAACTGCCAGTTCAGTTAATATTCCTTCAACACAGTTTAAATCAAATTAAATACTGTATTTTTATTTTTTTAAAAAGTGCAGATAAAGGTACTTAAATTCTCTTATACGTCCAGTTGAATATAACCAAGTTGTTAGCCGGCCAAAGCTGAGGTTTTAAGCAGAAAATATTTCACAATGCACCACTTTACTAGGCAAGGACAGGAAATCAAAGAATGTGGCTACCCCACACCTGTAATTACTAGCAAATAACAAAATTCAGCAAACACTAGCTTCTGTTCAAGTTACTAAAGAGCAGAAGAGCAGAAAAACTGCCAGTTCAGTTAATATTCCTTCAACACAGTTTAAATCAAATTAAATACTGTATTTTTTTTTTAAAAGTGCAGATAAAGGTACTTAAATTCTCTTATACGTCCAGTTGAATATAACCAAGTTGTTAGCCGGCCAAAGCTGAGGTTTTTAAGCAGAAAATATTTCACAATGCACCACTTTACTAGGCAAGGACAGGAAATCAAAGAATGTGGCTACCCCCACACCTGTAATTACTAGCAAATAACAAAATTCAGCAAACACTAGCTTCTGTTCAAGTTACTAAAGAGCAGAAGAGCAGAAAAACTGCCAGTTCAGTTAATATTCCTTCAACACAGTTTAAATCAAATTAAATACTGTATTTTTTTTTAAAAAGTGCAGATAAAGGTACTTAAATTCTCTTATACGTCCAGTTGAATATAACCAGTTGTTAGCCGGCCAAAGCTGAGGTTTTTAAGCAGAAAATATTTCACAATGCACCACTTTACTAGGCAAGGACAGGAAATCAAAGAATGTGGCTACCCCCACACCTGTAATTACTAGCAAATAACAAAATTCAGCAAACACTAGCTTCTGTTCAAGTTACTAAAGAGCAGAAGAGCAGAAAAACTGCCAGTTCAGTTAATATTCCTTCAACACAGTTTAAATCAAATTAAATACTGTATTTTTTTTTAAAAAGTGCAGATAAAGGTACTTAAATTCTCTTATACGTCCAGTTGAATATAACCAAGTTGTTAGCCGGCCAAAGCTGAGGTTTTTAAGCAGAAAATATTTCACAATGCACCACTTTACTAGGCAAGGACAGGAAATCAAAGAATGTGGCTACCCCCACACCTGTAATTACTAGCAAATAACAAAATTCAGCAAACACTAGCTTCTGTTCAAGTTACTAAAGAGCAGAAGAGCAGAAAAACTGCCAGTTCAGTTAATATTCCTTCAACACAGTTTAAATCAAATTAAATACTGTATTTTTTTTTTAAAAAGTGCAGATAAAGGTACTTAAATTCTCTTATACGTCCAGTTGAATATAACCAAGTTGTTAGCCGGCCAAAGCTGAGGTTTTTAAGCAGAAAATATTTCACAATGCACCACTTTACTAGGCAAGGACAGGAAATCAAAGAATGTGGCTACCCCCACACCTGTAATTACTAGCAAATAACAAAATTCAGCAAACACTAGCTTCTGTTCAAGTTACTAAAGAGCAGAAGAGCAGAAAAACTGCCAGTTCAGTTAATATTCCTTCAACACAGTTTAAATCAAATTAAATACTGTATTTTTTTTTAAAAAGTGCAGATAAAGGTACTTAAATTCTCTTATACGTCCAGTTGAATATAACCAAGTTGTTAGCCGGCCAAAGCTGAGGTTTTAAGCAGAAAATATTTCACAATGCACCACTTTACTAGGCAAGGACAGGAAATCAAAGAATGTGGCTACCCCACACCTGTAATTACTAGCAAATAACAAAATTCAGCAAACACTAGCTTCTGTTCAAGTTACTAAAGAGCAGAAGAGCAGAAAAACTGCCAGTTCAGTTAATATTCCTTCAACACAGTTTAAATCAAATTAAATACTGTATTTTTTTTTTAAAAAGTGCAGATAAAGGTACTTAAATTCTCTTATACGTCCAGTTGAATATAACCAAGTTGTTAGCCGGCCAAAGCTGAGGTTTTTAAGCAGAAAATATTTCACAATGCACCACTTTACTAGGCAAGGACAGGAAATCAAAGAATGTGGCTACCCCACACCTGTAATTACTAGCAAATAACAAAATTCAGCAAACACTAGCTTCTGTTCAAGTTACTAAAGAGCAGAAGAGCAGAAAAACTGCCAGTTCAGTTAATATTCCTTCAACACAGTTTAAATCAAATTAAATACTGTATTTTTTTTTAAAAAGTGCAGATAAAGGTACTTAAATTCTCTTATACGTCCAGTTGAATATAACCAAGTTGTTAGCCGGCCAAAGCTGAGGTTTTAAGCAGAAAATATTTCACAATGCACCACTTTACTAGGCAAGGACAGGAAATCAAAGAATGTGGCTACCCCACACCTGTAATTACTAGCAAATAACAAAATTCAGCAAACACTAGCTTCTGTTCAAGTTACTAAAGAGCAGAAGAGCAGAAAAACTGCCAGTTCAGTTAATATTCCTTCAACACAGTTTAAATCAAATTAAATACTGTATTTTTTTTTTAAAAGTGCAGATAAAGGTACTTAAATTCTCTTATACGTCCAGTTGAATATAACCAGTTGTTAGCCGGCCATAGCTGAGGTTTTTAAGCAGAAAATATTTCACAATGCACCACTTTACTAGGCAAGGACAGGAAATCAAAGAATGTGGCTACCCCCACACCTGTAATTACTAGCAAATAACAAAATTCAGCAAACACTAGCTTTTGCTCAAGTTACTAAAGAGCAGAAGAGCAGAAAACTGCCAGTTCAGTTAATATTCCTTCAACACAGTTTAAATCAAATTAAATACTGTATTTTTTTTTTTAAAAGTGCAGATAAAGGTACTTAAATTCTCTTATACGTCCAGTTGAATATAACCAGTTGTTAGCCGGCCAAAGCTGAGGTTTTTAAGCAGAAAATATTTCACAATGCACCACTTTACTAGGCAAGGACAGGAAATCAAAGAATGCGGCTACCCCCACACCTGTAATTACTAGCAAATAACAAAATTCAGCAAACACTAGCTTCTGTTCAAGTTACTAAAGAGCAGAAGAGCAGAAAAACTGCCAGTTCAGTTAATATTCCTTCAACACAGTTTAAATCAAATTAAATACTGTATTTTTTTTTTAAAAAGTGCAGATAAAGGTACTTAAATTCTCTTATACGTCCAGTTGAATATAACCAAGTTGTTAGCCGGCCAAAGCTGAGGTTTTAAGCAGAAAATATTTCACAATGCACCACTTTACTAGGCAAGGACAGGAAATCAAAGAATGTGGCTACCCCCACACCTGTAATTACTAGCAAATAACAAAATTCAGCAAACACTAGCTTCTGTTCAGGTTACTAAAGAGCAGAAGAGCAGAAAAACTGCCAGTTCAGTTAATATTCCTTCAACACAGTTTAAATCAAATTAAATACTGTATTTTTTTTTTTAAAAAGTGCAGATAAAGGTACTTAAATTCTCTTATACGTCCAGTTGAATATAACCAAGTTGTTAGCCGCCAAAGCTGAGGTTTTTAAGCAGAAAATATTTCACAATGCACCACTTTACTAGGCAAGGACAGGAAATCAAAGAATGTGGCTACCCCCACACCTGTAATTACTAGCAAATAACAAAATTCAGCAAACACTAGCTTCTGTTCAAGTTACTAAAGAGCAGAAGAGCAGAAAAACTGCCAGTTCAGTTAATATTCCTTCAACACAGTTTAAATCAAATTAAATACTGTATTTTTATTTTTTGAAAAGTGCAGATAAAGGTACTTAAATTCTCTTGTACGTCCAGTTGAATATAACCAAGTTGTTAGCCGGCCAAAGCTGAGGTTTTTAAGCAGAAAATATTTCACAATGCACCACTTAACTAGGCAAGGACAGGAAATCAAAGAATGTGGCTACCCCCACACCTGTAATTACTAGCAAATAACAAAATTCAGCAAACACTAGCTTCTGTTCAAGTTACTAAAGAGCAGAAGAGCAGAAAAACTGCCAGTTCAGTTAATATTCCTTCAACACAGTTTAAATCAAATTAAATACTGTATTTTTTTTTAAAAAGTGCAGATAAAGGTACTTAAATTCTCTTATACGTCCAGTTGAATATAACCAAGTTGTTAGCCGGCCAAAGCTGAGGTTTTAAGCAGAAAATATTTCACAATGCACCACTTTACTAGGCAAGGACAGGAAATCAAAGAATGTGGCTACCCCCACACCTGTAATTACTAGCAAATAACAAAATTCAGCAAACACTAGCTTCTGTTCAAGTTACTAAAGAGCAGAAAAACTGCCAGTTCAGTTAATATTCCTTCAACACAGTTTAAATCAAATTAAATACTGTATTTTTTTTTTAAAAGTGCAGATAAAGGTACTTAAATTCTCTTATACGTCCAGTTGAATATAACCAAGTTGTTAGCCGGCCAAAGCTGAGGTTTTTAAGCAGAAAATATTTCACAATGCACCACTTTACTAGGCAAGGACAGGAAATCAAAGAATGTGGCTACCCCCACACCTGTAATTACTAGCAAATAACAAAATTCAGCAAACACTAGCTTCTGTTCAAGTTACTAAAGAGCAGAAGAGCAGAAAAACTGCCAGTTCAGTTAATATTCCTTCAACACAGTTTAAATCAAATTAAATACTGTATTTTTTTTTTTAAAAAGTGCAGATAAAGGTACTTAAATTCTCTTATACGTCCAGTTGAATATAACCAAGTTGTTAGCCGGCCAAAGCTGAGGTTTTTAAGCAGAAAATATTTCACAATGCACCACTTTACTAGGCAAGGACAGGAAATCAAAGAATGTGGCTAACCCACACCTGTAATTACTAGCAAATAACAAAATTCAGCAAACACTAGCTTCTGTTCAAGTTACTAAAGAGCAGAAGAGCAGAAAAAACTGCCAGTTCAGTTAATATTCCTTCAACACAGTTTAAATCAAATTAAATACTGTATTTTTTTTTTTTAAAAAGTGCAGATAAAGGTACTTAAATTCTCTTATACGTCCAGTTGAATATAACCAAGTTGTTAGCCGGCCAAAGCTGAGGTTTTTAAGCAGAAAATATTTCACAATGCACCACTTTACTAGGCAAGGACAGGAAATCAAAGAATGTGGCTACCCCCACACCTGTAATTACTAGCAAATAACAAAATTCAGCAAACACTAGCTTCTGTTCAAGTTACTAAAAGCAGAAGAGCAGAAAAACTGCCAGTTCAGTTAATATTCCTTCAACACAGTTTAAATCAAATTAAATACTGTATTTTTTTTAAAAAGTGCAGATAAAGGTACTTAAATTCTCTTATACGTCCAGTTGAATATAACCAAGTTGTTAGCCGGCCAAAGCTGAGGTTTTTAAGCAGAAAATATTTCACAATGCACCACTTTACTAGGCAAGGACAGGAAATCAAAGAATGTGGCTACCCCCACACCTGTAATTACTAGCAAATAACAAAATTCAGCAAACACTAGCTTCTGTTCAGGTTACTAAAGAGCAGAAGAGCAGAAAAACTGCCAGTTCAGTTAATATTCCTTCAACACAGTTTAAATCAAATTAAATACTGTATTTTTTTTTTTTAAAAAGTGCAGATAAAGGTACTTAAATTCTCTTATACGTCCAGTTGAATATAACCAAGTTGTTAGCCGGCCAAAGCTGAGGTTTTTAAGCAGAAAATATTTCACAATGCACCACTTTACTAGGCAAGGACAGGAAATCAAAGAATGTGGCTACCCCCACACCTGTAATTACTAGCAAATAACAAAATTCAGCAAACACTAGCTTCTGTTCAAGTTACTAAAGAGCAGAAGAGCAGAAAAACTGCCAGTTCAGTTAATATTCCTTCAACACAGTTTAAATCAAATTAAATACTGTATTTTTTTTTAAAAAGTGCAGATAAAGGTACTTAAATTCTCTTATTCGTCCAGTTGAATATAACCAAGTTGTTAGCCGGCCAAAGCTGAGGTTTTTAAGCAGAAAATATTTCACAATGCACCACTTTACTAGGCAAGGACAGGAAATCAAAGAATGTGGCTACCCCCACACCTGTAATTACTAGCAAATAACAAAATTCAGCAAACACTAGCTTCTGTTCAAGTTACTAAAGAGCAGAAGAGCAGAAAAACTGCCAGTTCAGTTAATATTCCTTCAACACAGTTTAAATCAAATTAAATACTGTATTTTTTTTTTAAAAAGTGCAGATAAAGGTACTTAAATTCTCTTATACGTCCAGTTGAATATAACCAAGTTGTTAGCCGGCCAAAGCTGAGGTTTTTAAGCAGAAAATATTTCACAATGCACCACTTTACTAGGCAAGGACAGGAAATCAAAGAATGTGGCTACCCCCACACCTGTAATTACTAGCAAATAACAAAATTCAGCAAACACTAGCTTCTGTTCAAGTTACTAAAGAGCAGAAGAGCAGAAAAACTGCCAGTTCAGTTAATATTCCTTCAACACAGTTTAAATCAAATTAAATACTGTATTTTTTTTTTTTTAAAGTGCAGATAAAGGTACTTAAATTCTCTTATACGTCCAGTTGAATATAACCAAGTTGTTAGCCGGCCAAAGCTGAGGTTTTTAAGCAGAAAATATTTCACAATGCACCACTTTACTAGGCAAGGACAGGAAATCAAAGAATGTGGCTACCCCCACACCTGTAATTACTAGCAAATAACAAAATTCAGCAAACACTAGCTTCTGTTCAAGTTACTAAAGAGCAGAAGAGCAGAAAAACTGCCAGTTCAGTTAATATTCCTTCAACACAGTTTAAATCAAATTAAATACTGTATTTTTTTTTTAAAAAAGTGCAGATAAAGGTACTTAAATTCTCTTATACGTCCAGTTGAATATAACCAAGTTGTTAGCCGGCCAAAGCTGAGGTTTTTAAGCAGAAAATATTTCACAATGCACCACTTTACTAGGCAAGGACAGGAAATCAAAGAATGTGGCTACCCCCATACCTGTAATTACTAGCAAATAACAAAATTCAGCAAACACTAGCTTCTGTTCAAGTTACTAAAGAGCAGAAGAGCAGAAAAATGGCCAGTTCAGTTAATATTCCTTCAACACAGTTTAAATCAAATTAAATACTGTATTTTTTTTTAAAAAGTGCAGATAAAGGTACTTGAATTCTCTTATACGTCCAGTTGAATATAACCAAGTTGTTAGCCGTCCAAAGCTGAGGTTTTTAAGCAGAAAATATTTCACAATGCACCACTTTACTAGGCAAGGACAGGAAATCAAAGAATGTGGCTACCCCCACACCTGTAATTACTAGCAAATAACAAAATTCAGCAAACACTAGCTTCTGTTCAAGTTACTAAAGAGCAGAAGAGCAGAAAAACTGCCAGTTCAGTTAATATTCCTTCAACACAGTTTAAATCAAATTAAATACTGTATTTTTTTTTAAAAAGTGCAGATAAAGGTACTTAAATTCTCTTATACGTCCAGTTGAATATAACCAGGTTGTTAGCCGGCCAAAGCTGAAGTTTTTAAGCAGAAAATATTTCACAATGCACCACTTTACTAGGCAAGGACAGGAAATCAAAGAATGTGGCTACCCCCACATAATTACTAGCAAATAACAAAATTCAGCAAACACTAGCTTCTGTTCAAGTTACTAAAGAGCAGAAGAGCAGAAAAACTGCCAGTTCAGTTAATATTCCTTCAACACAGTTTAAATCAAATTAAATACTGTATTTTTTTTTAAAAAAAGTGCAGATAAAGGTACTTAAATTCTCTTATACGTCCAGTTGAATATAACCAAGTTGTTAGCCGGCCAAAGCTGAAGTTTTTAATCAGGCTACTACCAATCAGTAATAAATGCAGCAGAATAAATACATTTTAGTACTTTTAAGAGGCAAAAGCAAAATAAAGTGCAAGAGAAGAATGAGGAGCAGAGGTTAAGAACCTAAGTGGATTGGCCTTCTCAGATGTTCTCTCTGCATTAAGTAGAGTGAACACCAGACTGAGAGGGGTGTCCCAGATCAGATTTACAGTAGGGATGGGCAACTGCAAAGCCACCAACTATAACAACTCTACAAGAATAGGGTGGGGGGGATAGGGTTGCCACCTTTTCAGATACCCAAAGTGGGACATTTTTTTCTAGAAATGTGAGGATTTTGAAGGGCAAAACATGCACATAGCCAGGGCAAAGTACAGAACTTCACTTTTTTGCACAAATAAAAGCTCATGCATATAGCATTTGAGTTGTTTTTGTTGTTTCATATAACATTTAGGTGTTTCAGATACAAAATAACTGTATGCAACTATTAAAGAAAACTTGGTAATTTTTTTTGTCCTAAAATGTCAGGACATTTGCCATTTTGTAGTTTTTTTTTTTGCAGGACACAACTGCCCAAAGAGGGACTGTCCCTCGCAAAGAGGGACAGGTGGTAACTCTAGAAGGGGTAAAACAGTTTTGGGACAGATGAGAAACATAAAACAATGCCAGAAAATATATAAAATAGTTCAGTTAGGCAAACAATAATTCAGTCAGGCTAAGTTAAGACAATGCAGAACTCTGAAAGCTTAAAATGCCAAGAAATATACTTATCAATCAGCGATATATTTCCAGATTGTTTGAGAAATCACACCAGGCAGAACCCAGGAGTTTCCAACAGTGTATGCAGGAATTTACAAACTGAAACTCTTTTTAAATCAGCAAGCCTTGAAGCAATCGGATAACACAAAAACTGTTAAGACCAGTTTTATAAACTCCCAATATTCCCCCACTAGGTCGCTGTGTAGCTCTGACCTTAACCTACTACAAATTTATAAACCTAAGAGTAAAATCGGCTGCAACCTCTACAGCTGCAATCCTACCATATCATGGAGCAAATTACCACTAGAAATCAGGTTCCTCAAACATCCAAATCGGTTGAAAACTGCCACTAGAGGGTACCTCGAAACTTAGTGTTCCTGCCACTGCACTCATCCTCCCTGATCTAGCCCATTACTTCATATGTAATCACCAAAACTTCAAATCTTTTTAGCTCATAAACCTCTTTAAAGTATCACTCTTCTCCATGTCTTATCTCAGTTTCAAATGTCACATATCTCATAAATGACTACTTATACTATGAACTCTTTTCACTGTTTATTGAAAATGTTTGTATTTAATGATTTCTCTTGTGTATGCTTATGTTTTTTGCCACTATTATTTTTCTGATAAAATGTATTCCATTGTATGTATACATTGTACCTTGCTGACACTGTTAACACTATAAAATTGTAAAACTGTGGAGCTTTTCTCCCTGGACCTCTGCTGAAAAAGGGCTACTTTAGCTCAGTCAGACTAACCCGGTCAACAAATGTAAAATAAATAATAAATTATTGTGACTGAGCTCATCAATGAAGTTTTAAGACTACTAGTTCTGTTTTTCCTCTCTCTCTCTCCTCCCTCAGCACTTGTGTTGGAACTAGATAGATTCTTGTGCTTGTTCATTTTTTAAGTTTCCCAGGGTAGACAACTTCCCAAAGGATATATTAATGTGTTTTTTGGCATTTAGTTTGTCCATGAGTCTGGCAAAAGTTATTTGAGACAAGCTTTCCTACAGGATAGCCAAGTCATTTGGGGATTCGGTAACTTCTCTTAGCTTACAGTCATCTGCAAACTTGGTAACCAGTACCCTTTGGCATTAGCTTTTACTTCAGAGAAGTAGACGTCGGAGTAGAGGTCCAACAATCTAGCACTGCAGGATTTGAGTGATCTTTTTTTGGAGATAGCTCTCTTATTTTGATTTCCTGCATCCTTTTTGTGAGCCAGATTGGGAATCAAATGGGTGATGCATAGGGTTATCATCAGTTTTAGGTTTTCTACTATGCTTGAGTGGGAGATTGTCAAAAGTTTTGCCAGCTCAAGGTATGCACTATGTACTGTTTTACCTTCATCCGTTGCTTTGGAGACATTTTAAGAAAAGTCCACCAGGTTGACTAAGCATGAATTCTTGGCAAATCGAAACTAAGACTGGTTCAGTGTTTGGAGGTTCCCTATGTCCTAAGTCTTCATCGCTTTACAGATGAGGCTGGTGTGGAAGGTCACCCATTATGAGGGGAATGACTGTAGCTCTTGGTACAAAGCCTGTATGGAGGTCAGTGTTGAACAGTCTTGGGTGGCTAAATCATTGTTTATGCTGTTTAAGGTGCATCCAGATTATTGTCAGGACCCATCTATGCATTATTTTTTTTTATTATTATTTATTTTTTTTTTTACTTTTGATAGGCTTGGTAGGACTTGGTTTTGTGTGATAGCTGGAAGCAAGTCTGTTTTAGGAATACCTTGTAGGATAGACAGAGGGGGGAGTTGAGGGGTAATGTTTGAGCTGAATTTATTGGCCAGTGTGTTCCCTATATCTTCAGCCTCTGATAAGGTAACATTGTTCACAAACAGTTCAGGGCATTGCTGCTTTGTGTTTCTGAGATTGTGAACCTAACTAAAAAAAGGCCTTGTGATGGTCTGTGGCTTGGGTAGTTGTAACCTCAAACTTGGGGTTGAGGGATTTTATTAAACTTCTGATTTTTTTTAGGGATGAGGGCTCTGTTTAGGGATTTTTTTTTATTTTGGTCAAAATTCTCTTCCTGTTATTGTAAAGCATGTTAATGTTCGGTTCCACCGTGGAGGTTTGTTTCTGCAGTTTGCCCTGCTTTTGTTCCTACAGGGTAGAGTTGCATCTATGCAGCTGTTTCTATGTCTGTTTACGTTTCCATGTGCTCTTCAGAGGTAACTGGGTTTGGTGGTAGTTTGATGCTTGTGAGTGTATCAGTTTGGAGTAGGTAGTTTGTCTTGGAGAAATTTCTAAAGGTATCTTTGGATGAAGGGGTTTGTGGTTTTAGTTTTATTTCAAAGGACATGCCTTTCTGTTCAAACGTTACAAGTAACAGATATGCAAGTGATTGCTCAAGATGCCCCTATATTAGTAAGGACAAGATATTATGATTAACTTTAGATGGTACTCTTGACTAATAGTTCCGGGGTATTTTTATTGACAATGTCTAGGAATCTCTGTGCTTGTGCACTAGTGGGTGGTGTAGGTTTCCCAGTGTATAGCTGGATAGTTTAGATAAACTAGGAAAGAGTAGTAATTAATTTAATACTGAGTGATTCTAGTTCTGCAGATATGTAATGTCACTTTCTTTTGTCCTAGAGGTAGTAGTATAGCTAGCTGATGTATGGTCTGGGACCCTTAAGGCAATTTGGACATAAAGATGATGTAGTGCATCATGCTGCTGAAGATTGACACCGCCACCTTTTTCCCCTCCTGCATAGTAGGTGGTCTGCATGTGTGAAGGTGTTATAGTCCTGCACAGTCAGTATGTAGACATCTACATCCTTTAGGATAAGGAGGGCTTCTAGGGCCTGGCGTTGCTTGTTTAGGTTCCTAGCACTGATCAGTAACGCTTTCATATTTTCCTTTGCTTTGTTTCATTATATTTGTAGGTTTGTCAGTTTGGCATTGCCAAAAAGACACTATGGGGGTAGACAATGTGTTAGACAGTAGTCCATACCTGAGAGGGTACAGATGAAGGCCATCCCTGGTGAAGCAGCATGGTCTGTCATTCACATCTTCCCAAGCTGACAGATATTGGACCCTCTTCGATTGACACCCAAAATTAAACCAGTTATTGAAGTCTGATATTTTTGCAGGTATTGCAGCATCATCCATGGAAGATGGTGGAATGCTGCTCAATGCTAGACTCAAACTTGCCTAGGAAAACAGTCTGACCAACTGCATCAAGTCTCTCTCTTCATGTAGTCCATGGAGGTGCATCTCAAGTCATTGACACGTGTACTACCAGTAACGGGTTGTTGTCCAAGGATATGCGAACTTGTGCGATTTGACAGGTCTTTGCACATGGCAAGCAACTAGCCACCACTCTTCCCTGTTCAGCTTGGTAAGAGGTAAATCTGTGTCTCACAATGGAATCACCTGTAACAGGAATGCTTGGTGGATCAATGCCTGCCTTATGAGCTCAACATCTGAGAGTTTGGGACTCCTTGTGCTGTGTGAATTGTTAGGCTTAACATGCTGAGATATTTGAAGTTTAAGCAAGTTAATCTTTAGAAGCTCAGCATATGATGAATTATTTGTATTATGGTGAACTTGAGATATAATGTGTGGTGCACTGCTGACAGTTGATGTCTACAGTTTACTGTGTGATTTTTTTTGTCAACCAAGAACATTGGTATATGTATACCTCTCTCACACAATGCTATGCTATTTGAGTAGTTTGTTGTCAGACAACATGAGACCGTTCTTACACTGTCTCAACATTGTTAACTAAGATTCTCATCTCAGTCAGGCTAGCTACACAAGTTGTGGGGAAATGCTGGTCTGTGGTTTAGACAGAAATGACACTGAGGAACAAGGAGCGACTCTGCTTGGAGTTTGGTTTGTGTAGGATACTGACTGGGTGGACTTACTACTAAGGCATGGGGAAATTCCTAGTTATTTGGTCAGGGGTGTCCTGCAGCTCATGATTTATTTGCACTTGGTATGGCTTATTTGAGCCTCAGACCTGGATTTGTAAAATTTGTATATTATGCATGTCTCTTAATAGGGGGATAAAGGCTCTTGCACAGATAGCCCACTGTAGATGCAATTCAATGATGTCAGTGTACTGAGTGCAGCCTCAGCACAGCTGCTTCTTTTTTTATTCCCTTTTTGATGAAAAGCTTGTTTTCAAAGTTCTGGGATTTCCATGCTTCACAAGAGTCTTGTGGTGGGTGCAGCTCTGTGTAGGCTATAGCCGAGAAGCTGGAGAGAGATCCAATCAAATGAAGCCAGTAGTGGAGTTCTTTGACTTCAGAACATGTAGCAGCAATTCAGCAGATGATGTTTGTGTTTCACTGTTGCAGTCTTGACTTGTGGGATTTCCTGCAATGAAAGCCCTTGGCTAGCCCCGACTACCAGAGAAAACTGCTTTCCCCTCCCTGACTGGTGGATGCTGTGACCAGCATCAGTATGCTTAGATATATAGGGAGCTAGCCTGCATCATGATATCAGTATTCTCTTGCCATCGGAGCCCGAAACAATGTTCATGTCAGTCAGTTCAAACCAGAGAGAATTTGTCGGAAAAGTAAGTACCCCGTTAGGTAAATCCTTGCTGCTGCTTTAACTCGTGTCAAATAAAGTAAATGTCAGATGTCTCCATTGTGGTAAGCAAATCCTACACAGAAAGACTTTCATTCTCTTTGTGTTACCTGTTTAGGCTCATACCATGACATCCCTAGTTGCCGTTTTTGTGCTTATTCTAAGACTAAGGCTATTGGGCATAGAGTGGAGTTTCCTCAGTCAAGAATCTTCGCAGTCGCTTCCCATGGCGGTATCCCAAATTTGAGCAACCTAAGCGTAAGAAAGAAAAGAAACAAAAGCTTAGATGTTCAGATGACAGCCATTTGCCTCTCCTTCCAGGCTTGTGATTGTGGAAGGTGAGGTGCTTTCACAGCCTCCTTCGGTGTTTGTAACTGCTACGCAGGCCTCTGTCGAGAACTTTTCAGAGTCCGACATTCTCTCGATCCCATCTACTTCCTTGGAAGCCCTTGCATATGGCTAGTCGATCAAGTCCAGGGCCGCTCATCAAGCCTCTGCTTCCGATGCATTTTTCTACTGATGATGGCCAACCAAGGCCTTGGCCTACACCGGTGCTTTTTCACCAGTCTCGAGAGACAGGCGCCAGGTCGTCTGACACACACCTAGGCCAAAGCCAACCCAAAGAAAGATACTGTGTGAGGGCCTTCAGCTAGGCCTACTGGCTACCTTTTACAGGGATCCCAACAAGATTTGATAAAACTAGCTGAGGACCTAATTTCTGTGGTTAGGTCAAAACAGGTCACAGGGGATGCCCCACAGGGAAGAGGAAAAGGGATGCTTCTGCTGAAGTTTTCCCAGATGCTTTTCATTGATAGGAAGATTCAGATGTAGAGAAGTCTGGGTCTGAAGAGAGACCCTCCTATACATCCTATAATGACTGATTCAGAGGAGAATCTACCCTCAGCACCCCCCCCCCCCCCCAAAGAGGATTTCACTTTTGGAGAGATCTTCTTTGCTATGAGACATAGAAGGCATGGGAGGCACAGGATTTATCCCCAGTACAAGGAGAGAGAGAGTTCCTGGATTTATCTGAACACAAACCACTGGCTGTTCCACTCATTTTAGAGGTAGTGGAAGATGTTTTCCAGGATTCTTCCTTGAATCTGGACTCTGTTCCCCCTTCCCCACATAAACCAGACAGGTTTTATAGGGTACAGGGCACCCCCAAATACCTTTTTAAAAATCCTGCTGCTGACCCTGAGGTGAGCACCCCGTAGTCCAAAGGGGCCAGATCCAGTTAATCCAGGAACCCTTTACCTGCAGATAGAGAGTAAAGCCTTTGATAAGTTTGGGAAAAAAGTATATAAGTCTGCCATCCTTACAGTGAGGGCCTTTAACTGTCAATTTCAAATGATCTAGTATCAGCAAACCAGTTTAGATCAGCTCAAACAGAAGGTCACCTTACTAGAGGATAAAAACCTTTCCAAAGAGCTCCTAGATCTGTTATCACAGGCCTAAAGCAGATGCCCTATGCTGACTGACTAAAAAAAACTCCAGCTATACTCTGTCGTATATCGTCTACTCAGAGCCGATCTCTCCTTAATATACAAGGCCATGTCAAACTCAGAGCTGTTGGACATGCTACACTTAAAGAAATCCCAATCCATCAGAGCCGCACACTCCAGGGTCCTAAACCTTGTCATCACAATGAACAAAACATGCTGGAGGGATAGGTTCCTGACCCAGAGACTCCCCATGCTCTGGAATAGACTGCCCATACATGTCAAGCAGAGTGCCTCTTTGGCCTTCTTCGAAAGGAACCTTGACGATTGGATGGGAGATAGGAAATTTACTCCAGGGATCACATCAGTTGCCCTGCTAGACAGGGGTCCAGGGAAGTAAATATTGTAAGAAGAAATAGCCAGTGAATTGTTATGGCTAGGCTTGTATAGGCCCTAGGGCCGATAGCCTAATACCAACCTATGATGCCTTGGAAGCTTCTTGCAGGGCAGTTGGCATGGGCTCAGTTGTTAGATGGCATGCATGGCTTGGGAACAATCTCTCCCAGACCATGTTAAATCAAACCTCTTGGATGCCCCCCTTGACAAAGACTTTCTGTTTGATCCTAACATGGAGGCATTTCTCAAAAAGATGGAGAATAAAAGTCTATGCAAACAGTGAAGGACTTCCTTCAAGTACAGCCTTCTAGGTTTAATAGGAACATTCCAACTAAACATTGGTAATTTCTCTCCCAGCCTAGGGATAAACAGAGGGAATCACAGTGGGAAAGGACCCATAGGCAGTGGACCTCAGAGACCCCCTAGGCAAGGGAATTCTGTGTCCTAGCCTCAGCCAGAGAGCAACTATGACTTATCCACCCCACTATTCATCTTTGGGAATCTTCCCACAAGTCAGGACTGCAACAGTGAAACACGAAGAACATAGTACAGTTGTGTACACTTACCATAAATGTAGATGTTTGAATGTATTCACTGTTGCAGTCTTCTTTCTCTCCCTCCTGCCCTCTTAGCCATTTAGATGGCCTACTAATAATAGGGTCCTCTTCCTTAGCTCTCCCCGTTCACTTAGGGCTCCTCTTGGTAGAGGACAAGAAAATACTGATATGATGTAGGCTGGCTCCCGTTATACCCAAGCTTACTGACATTGGTCAGGGTGTCCACCAGCCTGGGAGGGTAAAACAGTTTTCTCTGGTTGTTGGGCCAGCCAAGGGCTTTCATGGTAGGAAATCCCACAAATCAAGACTGCAACAGCGAATACACTCCATCTACATTTATGGTAATTCAGGTTAACGACCTCAGATAGGTTATAATTGCAGAAACATTAATTACAGTTTTCCCTGCCATCACTGTAAAATCTAGTGTGTAAACTGTAGGGAGAACAGTATTTAATGTGTCATTGAGGGCTGGGAGGGCTGCAATGATGTAACAGACACAGGAACAGGAGGGAAAACAGTAGCAAATGTAACAGAAATGCAGTGAAATCCACCTTTAAATAAGCAAATGATAAGCAGAATATGAGACTCAATTAGCAAAGCTGGAATGTAAGCAGCTGTAGAAGCACAAATACTGCATCAAAATTACAAATACTGCCACTATTGCATCCAGATTCCAATCTAAGGCAATAGTCAAGACAGAGATTTACCGCTAAACTCCTTAATGAAAAATGTAGTAATAAGTGACTAAATGAAGCTCAGATCCTGCAGTTATTTACAATTCTCCCACAATTGCAAATGAAACTACAATAGAATAGACTTAGACAGTTTTTTTTGTTCCCACTAAGAAAGGGAAGGGAAGGCCTATTGGTAACTAAAAGTTTGTCAAAGTAGCTGGCTGCCTTTGTTGTTTAATGTGATAGATATGTTGAAAATCCTGTGCAAGGATTTTTGTTGCCATTTCTCCTGGAATCCGGAATCAGCTGGATAGCTATTCAGTCTGCAGTAAATACAAACACAAGTTTTACTGTACTTATAGTCCCACTGGAGTAACTTAAGTAAAAACTATATTTTAAAATTAGAACGCCCACTTTACAAAATGAGACCATAACTGCAGCAAAAAGATACCATTAGATCACATTCCAGTAAAGCCGCAGCAGCTTCAACTTACTTTGGAATATAAATTGGAATAGTCTAGGGATAGGGAAGGATTTTGTCATGGTTGCACTGTAGGGATCCTCTAACTGACCACCTGCCAGGATTAACCACATACTGTTTGCTTGGGATTCTACGGTAGTTGTAACTTATTATTACAGTAAGAAAACTGTTACCCTGTTGAAGGTACATTATAGTCACTATAACAATATTGCCCTGCACCATATACGAACTTCTGTGTAACTGCTGTTTTATTGCTCAACATTGAAAGAATTTTTCTGAGTATTATGTGCTTATTTGGTGCAGCACTGAATGTTTCTCTGCCACAAGCACACGTCTGTGAGTTTCCAGAGTTTTTCACTGCCTAATTCAGAACTGTAAACTCTTCCTAAAACTAAAACCCTGATGTCCTTCAAGGATGCATCTGCAGCCCTTACAAATGGGT
Organism: Protopterus annectens; assembly: GCF_019279795.1. Classification (NCBI taxonomy): domain Eukaryota; kingdom Metazoa; phylum Chordata; order Ceratodontiformes; family Protopteridae; genus Protopterus; species Protopterus annectens. The sequence goes on from NC_056733.1 coordinate 621,141,755, forward strand.
TGTCCTGTCGTCAGGCAGCCCTTCGGTCGGCCGGATTCCAAAGTCTGGGTCTGGCCTCGGCTGGTGTCGCACTTCACCCGATGTCATAGCTGCAGTTCTTCGGGTATAAAGGCATCAGCCAACGCCATTTTCCTCAGTCTTTCTTGCCGCGTGGCACCCGAAGCAGAAGCTGTTCGCAAGTGCCGGTCGGTCAGAACCAGAGATTACTACTTCCGAATACTTCTTCTACTACCGAAGACTTCTAAAAAGCTAAGTACCCCGTTGGGGACTCTTTCTTGCCTCAGCCGATGTCAGAAAAAGTGAATAACTGTTTAACTTGTGGGAAACAAATACCTCATAAAGATTTCCACTCTTACTGCTTACCTTGTTTAGGCCCAGACCACGGCAAAGCAGCTTGTCTAGCCTGTGCTTCTTTTAACCGACGGACGCTTAGACGTCGGTCGGAATTTGCTGAGGAGTTTTTCGGCTCAGATTTTGCTTACATTATGCCATCGGATCCTCCGACTACGCAAATATCTAAAAAGCGCAAGGAAAAGGACCGACACTTGCGGTCCACGGTTTCGGCCGAAACCACGGTTAAGCCAACCGCGAGTGTCTCTGTTTCGGCTGAAACCGAGCTCGCGGTTCTTCCTTCAGCCGAAAACTTACCTCCTACCGAGGCCTCATCCATCCTGGTGGAATCGGCTTCTGAAATCCCACCTGCTTTTGCAGGTTCCCAGGAATTATCTGATACTATACCCTTGGATATTTCAACCCCTGCACGTGTAGCTGCTAGGCCACCTGCAACCATGTCGATTAAGGCTTTTGCCAGGGCTAAAGCAGCAAAATCTACCAAATCTGTGCCTGCTAAGACCCCCTCTCACAGGCCTAGCTCTAGTTCACAAATGCTTAGTCTAGCAGAGGATCTCATTTCTTTGATCCGGGGATCCCTACCTCACCCAGACAGGGCCTCTCACCCACCTCCAGAGTAGAGGCCCAGAGCAGAGCCCCCTGAGCCAGTTTCTACAGATGACTCCTCTGATGATTCAGATATTTCAAACCCTCCAGAGGGCCCTTTCTCCCCTTATGAAGACTCTGATGGTGAAGAGTCCATTCCTTCTGCCTCTCCGCCTGAGGAATTTTCCTTTGGGGAAACCTTGCATGCTATGAGGGAACAATTTCAATGGCAGGGCCTGGATTTTTCAGACTCTAGAAAAAGGCTTAGAACCTTTCTGCATTTACCACAGCATAGGCCTTTAGCCATCCCTCCAGTTCTCTCTGTTGTGGATGATGCATTTAATGATGCTTGTACTGCTCCTGATTCACTACCTCTGGCCCCTGCTAAGCCCGATAGGTACTACAGGGTCCCGGACACACATAATCATTTGTATAAGGCTCCTTTTGCAGATCCCGAAACTATCTCCCAGGGACCTAAGGCTGTAGCAGCTACCTCTGCCAAAAACCCCCTCCCTCTGAAAGGGAATCCAGGTCCTTAGAGAGATGGGGTAAAAAAGTTTACACTTCTGCTACTCTTTCAGCTAGGGCCTTGAACTGTCAATTCCACATGATCCAGTATCAAGAATTTATGTTAGACCAGTTAACTAAAAAGCTGTCCTCGGATGAACCATTAGACAAAAAAATCTATTCAGGAAATGGTACATAACATTCAGCAGGTCAGTAATCATTCCTTAAAATGCGGCTATGATGCACTGGAAGCTTCCTTTAGATCAGCCATGACTGGCACAGTGATCAGAAGACATGCATGGTTAAAAGAGCAGGCCTTACCAGACCATGTCAAATCAAAGCTACTAGATGCTCCCATGGACAAGATCAATTTGTTTGGCTCTCCCGCACAACAGGTGCTGAAGAAGATGGAAGAAAAGGCAAAATCTGTCCAGACAGTGAAAGATTTCTTACAGGTCCAACCTCCAAGGTTTAGCAGGAATTGGCCCTCCAAGAATTGGTCCTTTCCAGACACCTCCAGAGCTCAGAGAGGCAGGAATAGGCGCTCGAGGCAGAGGTCAATCCAGAGGTGCCTACAGGGGACGTCAGTGGCAGGCTAACAACCAGCGAGGTACAGCCACAGATACAGCCACCACCACTACTACAGGACAACCACAGTGACTTGGCTCTGGCACCGCCTACCAGGGAACAACTAGAAGCACCCTTAGGCGGAAAGCTAGCCTTATTTTCAGTAAACTGGCATTACATCACAGGAGACAAGTGGATTTTGCAGACAATAGACCAAGGTTACAGGTTTCACTTCCATACTCTACCAAGGAAGAGAGGAATGCCAAGCCTACCTCCAAATCAAAAGGCAGAAGCTCTAAAACAAATAACTCACTTACTAAGGATGAGAGCTGTAGAAAAGGTACCATCTATGGAACAAGGACAGGGATTTTACTCCAGACTCTTCCTGGTACCAAGAAAAGAAAACCAATGGAGACCTATTCTCGACCTGTCCGCTTTAAACACATTCCTCATTGTCCCAAAATTCAAAATGCTGACCCTACAGCAGCTTCTTCCCATGTTGGGCAAGGAGTCTTGGCTGGTAACTCTAGATCTCAAGGAGGCATACCTGCACGTCCCCATACGACCAAATTGCAGAAGATACCTCAGATTTCTTGCAGGATCAGAGCATTATCAATTCTCAGCATTGCCCTTTGGCTTATCTACTGCGCCCAGAGTGTTCACGAAATGCCTGGCATCAGTAATTGCTCATTGCAGGCTTCAGGGAATCCAAATTTACCCTTACCTGGACGACTGCCTGTTACAAGCGGACAACAAAAACAAGCTAACAGAAGACTTGAAAAGGGTCATTTATCTACTACAAGCCCTGGGATACACAGTCAATATAAAAAAGTCAAGGCTGATACCATCCCAAAGGATAACCTTTTTGGGTGCAGAGCTGGACACATCAAAACAAATGGCATTCCTAACAGTAGAAAAACACGAGAAACTCTCTCTACTTCTTGGCATTAACAAAGCAGAACCAGCTAACAGCAAGAAAAGTCCTGCAAGCCTTGGGTTTCATGGCATCCTGCATAATATTGGTTCCACATGCCAGACTGCATATGAGAAAGTTAGTGGTACCTAAGGAATTTATGGTCTCAGCACAAGCACAGCCTAGAAACCCAAATTCCAATAATCCCATGCCTGAAACAAGAATTCCAATGGTGGGCTCAGGCCTGTCAATCAAACAAAGGACTGCCCTTCCAGACAATCACAACGGACGCCTCTGACCTCGGTTGGGGGGCACACATGCTGGACAAGTGCATACAAGGCTTATGGACTCGAGACCAGCTGCACCTACACATAAATCAAAAGGAAATGCTGGCAGTAAAACTGGCAATTCAGACATTCAGACCATTTCTTCGACAAGGTCAACTGTTGATATGGACAGACAACACCACAGTTATGTGGTACATCAACAAACAGGGAGGCACACATTCGTACCCTCTATGCCGGATGGCAATGGACCTCTGGAATGTGGCCCTGAGCTTCAACATTCAGTTGCAAGCAATTTTTGTGCCAGGAAAAGAAAACATTCTAGCAGACATACTAAGCAGAACTACCACGGATGCCCACGAATGGATGCTGCATCCGGACATCTTCAAAACCATTACAAGAAAGTGGGGACTACCAGAAATAGACTTATTTGCATCCCCACGCAATCACCAACTGAAGAAATTCTGCACAAGGACGTACCACCCACTTGCTTGGAAAGTGGACTCCCTATCTTTCAGTTGGGAAAACCTGACAGCATATGCATTCCCACCACTTCCTTTGATGCACAAGGTGCTATTGAAAATCAAAGAGGACCGCCCAAGGATCATCCTGATAGCTCCAGACTGGCCAAGGCAACATTGGTACCCATTACTGAGGAGCATGTCTCGGGAACAAATATGGACTCTACCTCTAGTTCCCTTACTGTTAACACAGAACAACTACAACACCCTGCATCCAAACCTGAAAACACTACAGCTGACTGCCTGGAACATTACATAAGATCAAATAACCCAAATTTATCCCAAAGGGTTAAAGACATTATCTTGGAGGCTCGCAGACCCTCCACAAGAAAAAATTATTCAGCAAAATGGAAAAGATATCACATTTGGAGTACTGCAAAGGGAGAAAATTTGTCACTGGTAAACATAGCCAACATCCTGGAATACTTGGCAGAACTCTTCCACAACGGCCTGTCCTATTCTTCCATTAAGATTCATGCATCAGCTATTTCAGCAGAATACAACTTGGATCCTCCAGTCTTCTCACATCCTCTGCTCAGGCAGTTTCTAAGAGGAATTAAAATGTAAAACCACCTAGGAAGCCACCATTGCCAGCGTGGGACTTGAACTTTGTGCTAGAAAAGTTGACACTCCCTCCTTTCGAACCAGCAGCAACAGCAGACTTACAATACTTATCATGGAAAACTGCTTTCCTGCTTGCAATCACTTCAGCAAGAAGGGTATCTGAGCTACAGGCATTAATGGCAGTACAGCCCTTCCTGATCTTCCATCAAGATAGTGTCCATGAGAACAAATCCTACTTTTATGCCAAAGGTGGTCTCCAGGATATCTTTAAATCAAGCTATTCATCTACCTACATTCTTTCCCAACCCACAGAACAGGGGGGAAAGACTGTTGCATACCTTGGATGTACATAGACAACTACGCTACTACCTGGACAGGACCAAGGGCAATAGAAAAACTGACCAACTACTGGTAGCATATGCAACAGGAATGGAAGGAAAAGCAATTTCGAAACAGACAATCTCTAAGTGGATAGGAAATTGCATTAGATTTTGTTATTCCTACCACGGGAAGAAAACTCCAGAAAACATCAGGCCTCACTCTACAAGGGCAACAGCCACTACCACAGCTTTTCTACGAGGAGTGGCTACCAAAGACATTTTAGAGGCTGCTACTTTGAGCTCCGTGCATACATTTGCCAAGCATAATAATTTACCTTTATACTCCAGATCCCGAGCAGGTTTTGCCACTGCTGTTTTGCAAGGGATCTTAACTACACCATAATCTTATTTCTCCTCCTCCCCCAGTTTGGCTATGGTATTCTACCCATTTGTAAGGACTGCAGATGCATCCTTGAAGGACATAGTACAGTTTTGTACCTATCATAAATGTAGATGTCCGATAGGCATGCATCTGCAGTCAGGAATACCCACCCTCCTTCCCCTCTGTGGTACTCCTAGGGTATTTGCCCATCTTGTAGCTAGCTGGGGGAATCTATTATGGTGTATTTGTTTGTATATATGTACATACATGCTTATTTTTTGTTTGCTCTCTACTATTTGGAACCATTTGCATTTATCCAAATTTAGCCTTCCTAGAGGGCTCCTGGCATCTGGGGCAAGAAACACTGAGGAAAATGGCGTCGGCTGATGCCTTTATACCCGAAGAACTGCAGCTATGACGTCGGGTGAAGTGCGACACCAGCCGAGGCCAGACCCAGACTTTGGAACTGGACGATCAAGTGCTGCCTGACGACAGGACAACCCATTTGTAAGGACTGCAGATGCATGCCTATCGGACATCTACATTTATGGTAGGTACAAAACTGTACTTTCCAATGCCCCCCGACAGCCTTCTGACTAACTTCCTTAAGCTCGCTGCTGATGGCATCGCACTCCCCATTGGTATACTAATCAGCCATTCCATACAAGAATCTTACATACCCCTTCTCTGGAAAAAAACCTTTATCATTCCCTTACATATAGGAGGCAGCAACACTGACATCCCCAGTTTCTGCCCCATCGCCATCCTGTCTCTCCTCTCAAAAATTCTTGGAAAATGTATTAACCTTCAACTTCTACCCTACCTCCTCAACAACCACTTACTTTACCACATCACAACATGGATTTAGACCTGGACACACAGTACCACCTCAGCCCTTCTGTCCTTTCTGGAAAACACCCACCCTCGTGATTCTGGTAATATTGTTACTGCACTTCTCTTAGACCTTTCTAAGGCCTTTGATACAGTATCCCACAGCCTAATTCTTTCTAAGCTCTTCCAGCTTAATCTCTCTACCTCCTCGTTGAATTGGTTTTCCAGTTATCTCTCAGATAGATAGCAAGCCACCAAATGGAATTAATTCTACCTCCCCCTAACTGAACACTCAGACTGGCGTCCCCCAAGGATCCATACTGGGTCCATTTTTATTCCATATCTTCCTAAATAACTTCCACGAATGCATCCCCAATGCCAAACTTGTACAATGCACAGACTCAACCATTATTTGCTCTGCAGAATCCCTTTTCCAACAGTTAAAATGTGACCTTCACCTCCAAGCCAGCATTAAGAAAATCCACCAAAAACTAGGAATGATTTACTGGCACAATCGCTACCTCACATATTCAACTAAGCTTATTCTCTCTACCACCTACTTTCTCCTCTCCCTTATGTGTGGAGCCCCTTTCCTTACCAACCTGCAAGCGACCCTCAAAGCTAAATTAGTATCCTGTTACAATAAAATCACCAAATTTACTACCAGCTCCAAATCCTTCTCCCACCACTGCGACTCTCTACACACTCTGAACTGGCTAGAACTCTCCAGTGGCCATAAGATAATTTTCAACCCTTCTCAATGCCCCTCCCCCTCCTCCATCTTCACTATGCATCTTCCTGACCAGAACCCTCAGATCTAATAATCAGAATTATCCATGCAGTACAGAAACCATCATGTACCCCTAGTCAACTTCTTCTATCTTTCTTCCTTGCACGAAAATGGAACTCACTTCCTCCCCACCTCCGTGCTACACAAAATATTTCCTTTTTTAAGGCCTTGCTCTATTCTTCTCACCTCTACCTGGGAATGCTCCTGCTCCCACCCATCCTAGTTTTACCCCTACTACTCCTACTCCTGCCTTACCCTAGTTCAGTTATGTAATCTTCCTGTCATATATGATAAAATGGATATTACATTTTTAGGTTTCAGTACAACTGATGTAACAAGGACTCTGTTGTATTAGATCATATTTGACAACTGCTTATTTAGGTTCATAGGTTCATACTAGGCTATCTGCCCTAGGGCATTTATAAGCCTAGCCAGAATGTGTTTGGCTTTCGCCACCCATTTTAAATTTATTTTGCTATGCCCTTTTTCGAGGTTAGTATACTGTGCCTCTGTCTAACAGTGACACAGAAGTGATACCCGGGGTAAACCTACGATCTCCCAGCCACTCATAAAGATTCCTCTTGAAGAGAGTCAGTGAGGGACTCTGCCTAACCTGGACTGGGATTTTATTCCAGAGTGAAGGGAGCCTCTGGGTTATGAATCTGTTCCTCCAGCATGTCCTATTTATTTCAGTGCTGAGGTTCAAGTCTCTCGAGCGCGTAGCTCGATGGGATTTGGATTTTGTGAGGTGCAGCATGTCCATTAATTCCGGGTTGGACATGGCTTTATACGTCAGGCACAGATCGCCTCTGAACAGGCGGTATGCCACTGAGTAGAGCTGGAGTTTCTTTAACCAGCAGCATATGGCATCTGTTTGAGCCCTTTGATCCTCTTGGTCAGGTACTTTTGGGGTCTTTCCAGTTGCTGCAGGTGTCTGGTAAGGTACATCCCAAAAGGGGCATTGTACTCAATTATGGGCCTGATGAGGGATGAGTAAAGAGGCACGATGACCTCCCCTGATGTAGATGTGAATCCCTTCATGATTAGGTGGGCTATATAAAATGTTTTTCTAACCACTTTGGCCACGTGGTTGTCAAATGAGAGATTGCTATCAACTTGGGTCCCCAGGTCCCTAATTACTTCTTCTGTACTTAATGGATTACCACCTATGTGGTAATTTGTGGGCACTTTGTTTTTGCCAAAGGGGATGACTATACACTTTTTGGCATTTAGCTTGAGGCCATGGCTCTGGCACCAGTTGTCTGTTTCTATGAGGCCCTTTTGGAGGATGCTTGTGTCGGCTGGAGAGTTGATTGTGGCGCCCAGTTTGCAGTCATCTGCGAACTTGGTCAGCCACAGTCCTTCCGTGTTGGCCTGTACCTCCGAGAAATATATACCGAACAAGCGAGGTCCCAGGACTGAGCCTTGTGGGACACCACTTGTAACTGATTTGGAGTTTGTTTCTAGAACATGCTTTATTAACTGTTAGTATTATCTCTTGTATATTTCTTGTATGTATATACAATTGAACCACTACCTTATTGATTTTTGTTACTTGTTGATTTTTGTAAATATATACCGTGGAGCTTTTCTCCCCGGACCTCCAATGAAAAAGGGCTCATCTTGGCCCAGTGGACTTTGCCGGTTAACAAACTGCAAATAAATAAAATAAGATCAGTAAGTAAGTAAATTTTCACCAAAAAGAGGCAACTCTGTCACTTTTATTTCTTTCCCTCCATTGCATTGCATATAGCTCAGTAAATATATCAAGTTTTTCCCTAAAATTATTTGCACAGTCTGTTACTTATAGCTATCACTTTGATTTATCTATTGATGTTTTCAGAAAATATTCTTCCACTAGTGTATTTTACCATGGGTTCAGCATTCATGCCTTACCATGTCAAAAAACCCAGTGTTGGTACAGTCAGGAAAAGTAGTGCAAATTGGGCATGATTCTTAAATATTGCGTAGGGGGTCAGTCATTGTCCAAATGACTGTGTGTGTGTTGCCAGACTTTCAATGCTGATGTGTTTTTGTCATAGAAGTATTTCTACAGATGAGTGGCCTTTCACTTTGAAGTCTTTATCAGAACCTTTGAATGATTATCTATGCCACAAAGTTTGATTATCCTTCTTTAGAAGAAAGTTAGAGGGATGATTCCTTATAGAAGGACTTTATTGGTGGAAATTTAAGAAGGCTAATCACTCAGGCAATCATGGAGGCTGTGTTTCTGCTCATCACCAGAACTCCATAGATGACCGGACACACAGGCATTAGGGACACCTTATTTGAGACTCTTGTTAGAGAAAATAAAAATTGAGCCTCTGAGTTCTGCCTTTAAAGGAGGAGCGGTAGACCCGATTAGGCCACAGTGGTTTCACATGCAAAAGATGCCATAGTTGCAGAAGAATTGATACCAGTGGATGCCATTTAGTTCCATTTGTTTGTGAGGCCAAAGGGGTTTTAGATGTGCTTTCTTGCATGCCCTTCATAGTATCGAGTTCTAGAACGTCTCTCTTGCATCATAGGAGGGCCCAAATGTCTGTTTCTTTAGGCTAGCCATGATGCCTACTTAAAAAAAAAAACGAATGAGCTGCCCACTTGCTCCCATTACAACCATTATTCTCTTGCGCCTCCATAGTGTCTACAACAGTGCTCACTAAGCAAGGGAATGCCACACCAGGTTACCAGCCTACCTTCAAGCAAGGATTTCAAATACTCTGACTTGTGGGGCAAGCATTTATATTTATGTAGAGCATCCACTGTAGTCCTGTGCATTATCAGACTGTTTACCCACCTTAGTAGATTTGAGGATGGAGAATTCAGGAATAATTGGGAAAAAAAACTTGGTCTTGTTTTGATTCTGGCACTAAATTCATACTTCTGTATTGATTAGATTACTTGAAGGTGTTCTGGCAGTCCATGAGGTCCGTAGTTGACATTACCAAATGTTAGACTCAGATGTTTATAGTAGGAGTGCTGTCCGGAAGACATACTTTGCTACAAGTTTTCAGGCTACCTGTGGATATATAGCAGAATTGCAAATGCCCCCCTTTGTCAGTAATAACCTGTTAAGCAAGGATGCTAGACTGTATAGGATTTCAGGAGGAGAGGTCAGGAGGCCTTCTGAAGTTACACTGATAACTAATAACATTCATGCATGGCCAGTAGAATGTGAAATTTTGGCTTGTTGATCTCATCCATCTGTCTGGAACTGATTAGCCCAAAAACTCAATTTATCCTCAAGGGCGCAAAGGGAGAAAGAGTAGAGTTTGTGGGAAGCAGATGATCATAGCACTCCAAGGCCTCAAAACAATGTAAAAAATAACACTTAAACATGTAGTCCACAAGTAGATTGTTTTGGGGGAAAAAGTCCTTAATGGCTTTCTTTAGTGTAGTCCTTTACCTCCCATTTGAGGTAACAGGTCAGTACTCATCCTGCATAAGACCAAAACTAAGAGCCCATAGAAGATAGGTTGGTCAAGTCATGTCTTCAGTAAACTCCAGATTTTCAATATAGGGATGGAGCACTGATGCATTCATGTTCAAAAATTATGGGAAATTCTGTAATTGTAACATCTTTCCTTCACGGAATTAAATTTCTTCACAATAGTTCTCTCCTCCCCAGAACCAGATGACTTCTGCTCAAGGCATCAACAAGAACTCTTCTTTAGAAGTAAATCTACCACCTTCATTTATTTTTTTGGTGATGAAGAGACTGGTCACTCCATGTGCTACTCCATATCTGTTGAGTTTGTCTGTTCCAGACCAGCATTTCCATCAGACGGTTAACTTTCTTTCTTAATTTCTTGCTGTTTTACCTTGTTTTGTTAATTTTGGGGTGATAGTGTGGTCCCTGGGGTTTGTTGCAAGCAAGTTTATCTGCAGGAGACCAACTCCTAAGGATAGTTTTTTCTCTCAAATTTTATTTTGCTGTTAGGGAGTGCAGCTTCACTATCTGATAAATCATGAGAAGTGTAAAGCCTGTTTAAAAAATTTCTTAAGGCATTATCAGCTCACAGGTAGCGGGTCACTGCACCAGTGATATCCACCTCCAGGGAGAGAACAGACATCTGTTAAGGTCTCCAGAATTCATTCAGATAAAAGCCAAAAAAGACAAGGAGAAGCAATTGTACATCAAAGTATGTAGCCTAGGACAAGGGTAAGATTTGAGAAGACTTAATGACCCCATAATTCCCCTTAAGGCATACTGATTTTTTTTTGCCCCACTCCTGGTCCTTAGTTTGATTTCAGTCATGCCTGTGCCAACCCCTTTGGGGCTGTATATTGGATTTCATCTTCTGGGCTGTAGTCAGGCCTCTAAGAAGTGAGCAACTGTGCCACAGTGGATGCCATTTCCCATTCACCTGCATTTGGTGTGCACAGACCCCCACTTCTCCTTCCACTACTTTGATACGGTTCCTACATACTACACTCCAGCTGTAGTTGCAAGGAAATTGGGCCTGGTATCCAGTCTAGTAGGCAGACTGCTTTAGCTCCAGTGGCTGTTCCCTTCAGTTACAGTTGTTTTGCAGGAAATCTGTTGGTTCCGCAAGATGCATTCCCAGCCTCGGTACCAAACTCTTCCTTTCCATCTCGAGGGCTCCCGTTCAAAAGGGGGATGAGTTATCTCACCCTGGAAGCATTATTGGGCACGTATATGAGACAGGAGAGACCCCATTTGATGTTATTAGATCAAGTCCCTTACATGATTTAATACTAATTGTGATTCTTTTCATTTTTTCAGTGAACTACTGTACCTTTTGAGAGAGCATTTCAAAGGGGATAAGGGAATCTACTGCTGTTGAAAAAAGGTACTTTGAGCCCCCCCCCCCCCCGAAATCCTACAGGCAGTCGAAGATGTATTCAAGGCTGCATGTCTTTATCCTGAATGTCATCTGTACCAAAAAACATAATAGATGATCTGATGTCACTCTTCATTCATTCTTGACTGTTGGGTTTCGGTTCCGACCTTCAGAACGTACTAGACCGTTGTATCAAGCTCACGCCAGACAAACTGTCAAGCCAAGGCTACCCCTACTGCCCCCCCCCCCCAAGATCTCGTTTGCCGCATAGAAAATCTGACGTGTCAGCCATGCTGTCAGCTAAGTGCTAAATATTTTCGTATATATATATATATATATATATATATATATATAAATATATATATATATATATATATATATATATATATATATATATATATATATATAGGTGTGTGTGTGTGTGTGTGTGTGTGTGTGTGTATATATATATATATATATATATATATATATAATTGCGGTGGTGGTGCTGCAGTAGCATTGTCGCCTCACAGTAAGATGTCCTGTTCGATTCTCAGCTAGAGCGTCTTCCGTGTGGAGACATGCGTGAATGGGCGTACCTTCGTTGAAGGTTGTGCATCAGGGCTGGCAACTCTGCACGTAAAAATCTACTGCCAATCATTAGCGGACCGGAGTTCCGCTGTGGTTACCCCTAACCCCGGTTAAAGCCGGAGACAATATATATATATATATATATATATATATATATTGTGTGTGTGTATATATATATATATATATATTGTGTGTGTGTGTGTATATATATATATATATATATATATATATATATATATATATATATCTTTATTTGGTTGCCTCTCCTTGGTAGTTATTGTTTTTGCTGTGTTTTTTCGGTGTGTGTGTTCATATGTTCCTTCTTTACCTTGTTGGGTAGATTCTTTTGCCATCGTTAGTGTAGGCCCCTCCCTTCCCTTTACCTCTGGTAAATTCATTACCATCACTGGTATCCTTATTTCCCTTCTTTCTTTCTTCCTTTTACCCTCTTTCAGGTAATTTTCTAGCTATCATTGTTGGTATAGCCCTTAAAAAACACTGTATTCTGTACTTTGTTAGTTCTTGTGTGTGCGTGAATCTCTGTGTGTGTGTGTGTGTGTGCCCTCTTGTTGTGTTTTGAAAGATGGCAGAAAAAAAGGAACCATAGGATTCAAGCAGCATAAGGAATGTGGCAGAAAGATGCCCGAACTCCTATGGGGTGTCTTGCATGTGTTTGTTTGGGGGTGCCACATTTCGAAATTCAACCTCTGTGTGAACTCTGGAAGGGTTTCAGTGCTTGAACCCTTGCAGAGAGGTGTAATAAACTTATCCTTAAGGGTCTGCTAAAATGCCCTTTTAGTGAGGCTTTTTCTGAGGCGGAGATATCCAAGTCTCCCAGAAAAGAATCCAAGAAAAGGAGTCACTCTCTTCCTACATCACCTAAAGAACATTAAGCTAAATCTTCTAAAGTCCAGGTGCCGACTCATCCCTCGGAACCAAGGCCTAAGATACTGAAATCTACACTGACTTCTGCTCCGGCACTGAAGCCTGTCACGTCTCCCATGGTGCCGCCATCTGCTGAAACTACCAAAACTCCTGCGACACAAACCTTATCAGTACCGATGACCCTCTTGGCACCAACAGTCTCCCCAAACATTCTGGTTACCCCCCCCCCCCGCAAAGCAAATTATTGGTCAACTGACCATGGTGCCAAAGGTCAAAAGTAAACCCAGGACCAGGTACTCCCCATCTAAAGATCCCCTCTTGGATCAGCAATTAAGTCCATTTCTTGAAAGGCCAGAATTGCCCTCGCGGGTGTCCGTCCATTCCATCAGGAGCCTTTTAGAGCTTGGTGTAGTTAGATTAGTGGATCAGCTCTTGGAGGCCAAAGGCCTTCCTGCCCCCTCTCCCATCTGGAGCCAAGGGTTACTTTTCTAGGACACCCACGTATCTTCCTCCATCAACCTCTCCATAGTTCTGGAGCCCTTGACTTCGACGTTCCCAGTGCCAACTACTTTGGTGCCAGTGGTGGCTCTCGCCTTGGTTCCAGCACCAACTCTGTCGTCTGCAGCTCCATCAGAGCTGACCCACCCATGGAACCGTAATTTGGCTACCAGCTCCAGGATCCCTGGATTGGCTTCAGTTTTTTCAATGGCGCCGTCTACGGTTCCTGGTGCCCAGGCAGTTACATGTCCTCACACAGCTCCTACTCTGGAAGTGGCCTCATTGGAGTGGGATGTGACCCTGGTTCTGAGGTTATCTTTCTCTGTTCCGGGCTCCCATCCCTCTTCGGGCGGGCCTGGGCACCATCCTCCTCAGAGTGTCACATCTATATATCCTCTGGCTCTCAGCTGTCACAGTCTGCTAACTTGGGACAGCAGGCACAAGAGCAGCAATACACCCTGTTGCAGGGTCCCCTCTCTTTGGAGTCCTCCTCAGATCTTCCGCTTGAGGAGCCACCCCATAACAGATCATGCAAGAGGAAGCACCTGAATTCTCTAGAAGACTTGGTCACTGAGGATACCGATTTCGATGAAGGGGAAGGGTCCTCTCGGTCACCCCCTGAAGATGTCTCTTTTGGAGACATCCTGAAAATTACAAAAAAAGAGGGGTGCCAAAGCCCACAAACCCATCCTCCGAGGAATCTGTTTTCTTGCAGGCTTTTCGTGCCCGGTCTTTTACTTCTTGGGTGACCCCACCTGCTGATGAACTGGTCACACTCATTGTACAATGTGTGTGGAAGACTCCTGATACTATAGAGTCAATTCCCCAGAGACTGGACAAAAATCTTTCTGTGCCAGAGGATCAGCCTCACTGGTCGAATGGTCTAGAAGTAGATGCCATGGTGGTGGTGGACGCCACAAATAAACAACTTGCCAAGGAGAGTCCCAACTCTCCATCCTCCAAACAGAGAGTCTCAGACAATGGACAGATTTACGAAGCAGGTCTTTGCTTCATCGACTTTTGCCATATGGTCCTTGAATTTGTTTGACACATTTCATGCAACTCCAAAGGGATCTGATAACTGAGCTTTCAGAGACCTTAGCAGGAGCAATTTCTGATGAAGTCCATGATAAGGTTCCCTCCTAGCTTGGCACCCTAGAGTCGATCTCCAATTCGTACATGCGGCTTATCACACACACAGCAGAAGGGATGTCAAGGGCAGCAGGTACAGGTATTCCCATTAGGCGTCATGCATGGATGCGCTTATGTGACTTTGCGGACCCCTTCAAGTCTTTTTTTATCAATGCTCTCATTGATGCTTCATCGTTATTTGGCCCAAAAGTTAGGGACACATTATTCAGGTGTGAGGACAGACGGAAAGACCGTTTCTGCTGTGGGCGTGCATTTTTTCCACTCCTCAACAACCTTACTCCAGGAATCAGCGGAGTGGAGAGATGTGGTTCAGAAAGTCCCAAGGGTCTTTTCGGGACACACGTGGCAAGTATTCCTCCAGGGGCAGAGGGGGGGAATCTTCAGGAAGACACCTCTTCCATGGCAGAGGGGGCCTGCATAACCAGGGTTCCAGGGATTCCTTCTCTGGACAGCCTATCTAGTGCTTCTGAGCAGCGGCCCAATTGCTTACCTCTGGAAGCAGTTGGGGGAAGATTCTGTCTGCACTATTCAGCCTGGCACACAACAACATCGGATTCCTGGGTGCAGACCATAATTACGAGAGGTTAACATATCCCCTTCAACCTTTATCCCAGACCACAGAGCCTAATCCCTGATGTTTCCACCCAGTCAGAGGGATATAACAGCACTAGAAATCTAAAAGCTGCTTCAAAAAAGTCATCCAAACAATGCCACCAGACCAAATAGGATCCTGATTTTACTCTAGATTCTTTAGTGCCAAAAAAGAAAGGAGACTGGATGACCATCTTAGACCTCAGTGTTTTGAACAAGTTTGTTATGTTTCAGTCCATCCTTCCCTTTCTGGAGAAAGATGATTGGATGTGATCCATAGATCTTCAGGATGCGTATTACCACATAAAAGTGGACAGGCACTCCAGAAGATACCTTCGCTTCCAGCTGGTAGCCAGTCATTACCAATTTCAAGCACTCCCTTTTTTCTCACCACAGCCCCCAGGGTGTTCACCAAATGCATGTCAGTGGTAGCAGCTCACTTAAGGCTGCAGGGATTCCATGCATTCCACATTTAGATGGCTGGCTCCTAACCACCCCCACCAGGCATCTGCTGCTTTCTGCCTTGGACTCCGTTCTAAGGCTTTTACAGAGTTCTTGGGCATCTCGATAAACAAGGAAAAGTCAAAGCTATCCCCCACTCAGGACTTAAAATTCATCGGAGCAAGACTAAACACAACATCCTGCATGGCTGATCTTCCTCTTCACAGACTGGAGAGACTGAGGTACAACTTGAAGTGGTACGCTCATAAAATAGTTCCAGCTTGCCAGGTCTTACAGCTTCTTGGGTCCATAGCAGTGACAATCACCTTAGTTCCTCTGTCACGATACCACATGAGGCTGCTTCAGTGCTCCTGGCATCACAGTGATCAATATTAACTCATCCAATTTCCCACCCAATCTGAGGTAGCCAGCTGGTGCAAGCAGCATTCATGTTGGTGGATGAAGCCAGAAGACAGATTATGGAGCCGCCCCTTTTTCCCCTCTCAGCCCAAGATCATAGTGACCATAGACGCATCCCTGTTTGGGGGGGGTGCAGTTTCAGGGAAAGACACTCCAAGGCACTTGGTCCCCTTTAGAAGCCAGTTTGCATATCAATATCCTAGAACTGAGGGCAGTACTCTTAGCGTTGTTAGCATTCCAATCTGCCCTCCGTTCAGGGACAGTAGCTATTCAGCCATACAACATGTCATTAGTCTGGTACATCAACAAACAGGGGATAACCAGATCCTACCCTCTTTGTTGGGAAGCCCTAAGAGTTTGGCAATGGGCGATCACTTCCAACCACTTTCTGATAGCAATGCACATTCTGGGGAACTCCCAACATGATTGCAGACAAATTGAGCAGATGCATTCTCCTGCCTCATGAGTGGTCTCTCAATTCTGATGTTGTGGAGAAGATTTTTCGTAAATGGGGTCAGTGTTGCTGCAATCTGTTTGCCTCTCCCATAAACCACAAATGCAGCAGCTACTTTGCCCTAGCTGCCCCCCTCGGCGAGGGGGGGGGATCCCCGAGAGATTCACTTCTCCATGATTGGCACCCGAGACTTCTTTATGCCTTTCCATCAATCCCTCTACTTCCCCAATCTCTGAAGAAAGCCCAGTGGTTGAGAAGCAGAGTAATTCTCATTGCACCTTATTGGACCCGTCAAGTCTGGTTTCCCTTTCTCTGGTCTCGCTTAGTTCCCCGTCCGTGGATTTTGGATCCAGCTCCAGACCTGTTGTCTCATCTGCAGGGCCTGGTCCATCCCAACCTACTAAATCTCAAGCAGCCGGCTTGGTTTCTCCACTTCCAGTAATTGCCAGGTGAAATATTTTATCTTCCCCAGTACGAAAGATACTTCTGGCTTCTCTTAAACCATCCACCAGAAAACTTTATCTTAGCAAACGGAAAAGATTTGTGCTTTGGTCTGATGAAAAGGGTATTGATCTTTTTTCAGCCTCGATCGATAAGGTCTTGAAATACTTATCCACCTTAT
Source organism: Protopterus annectens (assembly GCF_019279795.1). Lineage (NCBI taxonomy): Eukaryota > Metazoa > Chordata > Ceratodontiformes > Protopteridae > Protopterus > Protopterus annectens. Next base: position 621,158,808 of record NC_056733.1, read on the forward strand.
TTCAATTGGGAGCCTCTACTTCTACCATTAGAGTTCATTTAGCTGCCATTTCAAATTTCCATAATGGTTTTGATGACCTTTCCTTGATGTCTCACCGTCTCTGTAAAACCTTTTTAAGGGTACTTTACATTTGAAACCAGCTTTCAAAGAGCCCATTGCACCTTGAAATTTAACGTTGGTCTTACAAAGTTTTGTCCATCAGCCTTTTGAGCCAGCAGCCACCAGTGATATCAGGTTTTTATTTTGGAAAACTCTATTCCTGGTAGCCATCACATTGGCCAGGAGAGTCTCAGAATTGCAGGCTGTCTGTGTAAAATATCCATATATCATTTCTCACAGAAAGAGCACTCAGAACTAATCCCTCCTTTCTGCCTAAAGTAGTGTCATCTTCCAGTATTAATCAGTTCATAGATCTAGTTTTCTTCCCAAATTTCTCAAACAAGGGAGAATATTGTTTACATTTGTTGGAGGTGCACAGACAATTACGTTTTTATTTGGATAGAACAGAATCTTTTAGAAAATTGGACCAGTTGTTCCTATCCTTTTCGGGTACTAGACTGGGCAAATCAGTTTGGAAAGTTACTCTGTCAAAATGGTTGAGAGATTGCATCGCATTTATCAACAAAATAAGCTGGACTTGTCAGCAAAAGTTAGGGCTCATTCTACCAGATGTTTCCACTTCAGTAGTCTTTCATTCCAGAGCTTCTGTGGATGACATATGTGCAGCCGCAACATGGGCTACTCCCCATACCTTCATCACTCATTACAAATTGGATAAGGTGTTCAGGGGAAGAGCATCCTTTGGCTGTATGGTACTCAGGAATATCATTCCCTAGGGCCTCCCAGAGCATAAAGTAGCAAGGGACTGTCCCAGCAGTCAAGAATGAATGAAGATTAACATCATCAGATAAAGAAGTTATGTTCTTACCATAATATTCCATCTGTGTTGTCGATCTTCATTCATTCTTGACATCCCACCCACCCACTCCCTCCAAAAGACTCCTGGTGGTTCGGAACTAGTCTTGGGGTCCTAGTAGGGTTATTGCTCAGGCAAAGCTGCCATGATTTTCTACTCTGTGGGCAAAACCCGATCTGAGGGGAAGAGAGGCAGTATGGGTAACCTTGGCTTGAGAGTTTTTGGCTGTCTCGAGCTTGATACAACGGCCGAGTCAGTTCCAAGGAACTGAAACCCAACAGTCAAGAATGAATGAAGATCAACAACACAGATGGAACTTTATAGTAAGAACATAACTTCTTTTTATGGAATTAGTACATTTATGTGAACCCTGTTGCCAGCCCAACCTATGTCACCCAGTGGATAGCCAGCTGGCTCACAAACAGGTTCCAGGAGGCCAGTTGCAAGCTGAGTCCCTCAGGGATCGGTCCTGGGACAGCTTCTCTGAAGTCAAGGCCAATGTCATTGGCCTTTGGCTGACTAAATTTACAGTGATTGCAAATTAGGAGCTGCCATTGAATTCCCCCACCAACACAAATGTCCTCCAAGAAGGGCTAACACAGACAAACAACTAGTGTCAGAGCTGTGGAATAAAACTAAATGTCAAGAAATATATAATAGTATCCTTCAGGAAGTCATTTACCCATGGTAACGATCATATTGACAGCACACCCCTAAGAGTTGACCCAGTAGTCTGGGACCTGGGGATACACAAAGACAGTAATCTAACTTTTGCCCATCACATAACTACAGTGGTGAGGAAATCATTCTGTGTTGTGCAACTTATAAACAAAGGTATGGCATCTAGGTCCAAGGAAGTCATTGTTCCACTGTATTCAGCATTCATCAGACCTGTCATTGAGTACAGTGCCCCCTTTGGCATGTACCTAACCAGGCATATCCAACAATTGGAAAGTCCATAGAGGTTCCTCACCAAAGAAATACAGGGCATAAGTAACATATGTCCTATGCCATAAGTAACATATGTCCTATGCAGACCACCTGAAGGCCCTATCTGTCCCTGTATTCTGTCTCCTGCAGGCTGTTGAAGGAAGCTCTATGCCTGGCATACAATTCATTTTCATACCCCACTCTGATAGACCTCCTGCATATTTGCTAAACAACATCAGAATTACTGGTTCTAAAGACTTAAACCTTACTTGTGATATAAGTAGGACTTGCTGGAGAGACAGGTATGTATCCCAGAAATTACCCCTTCACTGGAACATGCTCCCCATCCATATGAAACAGAGTTTCTCCCTAACCTAATGCAAGTGTAACTTAGAAAGTTGGATGAGGAATAGGACATTCATGCCTGGTTTGGCATATATGTCTCTAATAGACACGGGCAGCCTGTAAATGGTTAGTCTCCCATGCCCCTGCTTGCAAATGTTTAATCTCCCAACCCTCTGCTTAACACTTATCAAGGGTACCAGAACTTGTCGGAGATTTGGGATGTATGGCTAGGATTAAAAAGGCCCTTGTGGTCATTAGCCTAGTAAACACTTATGAATCCAACAGCAGTATCTGTGGATGCAGACAGAGGTGGTAATTTGGCTTTATTTTAAACCTGACTAATAACAGAGAAATTGGATTTTACAGGTGTGACAAGGTCTATACCTCTGTGTCACTGGCTATAAGGGTATAAGTTAGTGACATACCAAAACTAGTTGAGGATGTGGCTCAAAGCTGCAAGATTCTCTCTCACACACATGCACACATCCACCCACACATGTGCACACTGTGACTGCTGCAGGAGTGGATCAGCACACAGTAGTGATTATAGTGCTGTGAATGACCATGCTAAGGGAGGTACTTTGGGAGTAATTGTTAGATGATGTGCCTGGTTAAGGATTTATCTCTTGCTTATGTATTTGTGTTTGTTGTACAACACTTATTCACATCGACTTCTTATTCAGACTCCACCCAGAAGCACAGTGTGGTTAATTGATTTGCTCAGAATCACACATTAGGCAAATGAAAACTGAAGGAATGAAACCCTGGACAAAACTTGTTGATGTAAAGCAACAGCTTCTAAATGCCTCTATGCATAAGAAACTTGTTTGGTTATCCCTCCAAAGAAGTTTTCAGGAAAGTGGAAATAAAAGGAAAGACCTTATGTTCCAGAAGCATGCTAAGCAGTACCCATTAAATCAACCAAGATAGTGCCTTTCTGTAGAAGCCAACATAAGCAGAGCAGTTTAAGACGTTTATTGAAGAAAACTATTCCAGAAGAGAGAGCAGTCCTAGAGTAGTAGAAGCCAGAATTCTTCCTCAAGAGAATAGACTGGGAGGTCCATTTCATTCATGGGATTCAGACCTCGACCAGTTGTAGCTGCATACTGCATTTTTTCCCTTGTGCTTCTTCCCTTCCTATACTCCCTCGATGGAATTAATTTCAGTAACATCTGAGCCTGCCTTATCTTGGATTGATGAGTGCTATACATTATTAACTTAGCATACAAAGTGTGATGAATGTTATACATTATAAACGTAGCATACGAAGTCGAACTTTGGGAGGATCTCCTAGTCATTTTTTTTTTGGGGGGGGGGGGGCGCAAGTATGGCAAGTCAGTCTCTGTGGCTCCATAGAGGAAAGCAGTCTAAGCAGAACAGTAGTAAGGATATTTTTTCCAAGTTCCCAGTGGATGTCCATTTTGGACTTTTTAGGGGCGTGAGTAAGAAAGGTCAGGATACTCTCCTTGCAGTCATTTCCTTCCTCTCCTGTCAGAGGATGCCTTTCTAACTGCACTGGATATGGGAAATTTACCTCCCGTCCCTGTTTACAGGAAAGGGTTCTTGAGGAGGACTCATTTCCAGTCTGCAGTGGTTTACTTAATTTGGTCTTCAACCTGTGGGAATACGGATCCATATCGGATCTGAGACGACAAATATTACTAGCATCAACTCCAAGCTCCAGACTCCTCCCCTTACCCATAATTCACCTCCACTGCCTTCCATCCCCAGATCTCGTTTGCCGCGATTTGTTATACATCGTGTCTTCAGAGCTCCAGCTAGCAGTGGGTGATTTCTTACTGTAAGTTAAACAAATTCGGTTTCTTTTAGCAGATTTAGGTTAGTGTAGGTACCCTTTCTCCCATCCCATCGCTTTTGCATCGAGTATAGTTTTGTTTAGATAGAGTAGTTTGTCTGTGGTGCCCCTCCCCCCCTTTCGTGTTGTCTCTAGTGTGGTGAGTGGTGTGTGTCTGTTAGAGTAAAGAAAAAAAGTTTTTTTGCCTGCCTTTTTTAAGGCGGCTTTCTTTTCTTAGAGGATGGCTGAAAAGCTCATCTTTAAGTGCTGCACAGTGTGGCCATAAGATCTCCCCAACAGATGGCCACACTGTGTGTGTGTGTGTTGTGCTTAGGTGTGGCCCACCTTAGTGTGGATTGCTCCATTTGTGCAGGGTTCAATCCCCGAGTGTTAAAAGATAGAAAGGCCACATTGGCCCTCAAAGGTCTTCTGCCTGCTACTGATCCTCCTTCCTCGTCCTCTGCTTCAGTCACAGCGGCTGCTGCGACTGCCTCTCCCGCTTCTCTTCCTCTGGCCTTCCTTCCCTCCTAGGCTTGGACTCAAACTCCTGCATCTAAGCCTGGGTAGCGGAGCAGAGGAGAGGTAGAGAATGGGAGCAGATGATGAAGGAAAAGAGGAAGAGGTCCCTGGACTTCGCTTCTCCAAGCAAGTCTGCACGGATCCATGACTCCCCTCGGCTCCGGTCTCTGAGGTTTTCCCCTGAGCCGGAGGAGGCACGCCCAGTCTCCCAGGCCTCAGTCGGAGTCCATGGCCTCGTCACGGTCAACCCACTCTTTATCAGACATGGATCTGGATAAGATAAGGTGCTTTATCCGTACACAGATCCAGATGGGAGTCTTTGCCAGCGTGTTACACTGCTGCAGTCATTACACTTGGGTTATCCTGCCGTCAGGCAGTCCCTCAGTCGGCCTGAGTTCCAAAGTCTTGGTCCAGTGCCGGTTGCTGTCGCTTCTTCCCTGACGTCAGTGCGACAGGGGTATACAAGATGCAGCTGACGCCATTTTCTTCAGTCTTTCTTGCCGCGCGGTGCCCGAAGCAAAAGCAGTTCGCAAGTGCCAGTCGGCTGACTCCTGAGATTTTCATTCTGAATCCAGAACCGAAGTAGTCTACAAAGCTAAGTACCCCGTTGGGGAAACTTTTTCTTGCCTCAGACCGATGTCAGTAATAGTTAACTGTATTTCTTGTGGGAAGCAAATACCTCATAAGGATTTCCATTCTTATTGTGTATCCCATGCCTAGGCCCAGACCACGACATCACTGGTTGTCGGTTTTGTGCTAGGTTCAACAAGCGCGCTATTAAACGTCTGTTTGATTTTGCCCTACATTATTTTGGCAAAAAATTCAATTACACCATGCCGTCGGAACTACCGAAGACCGGAATACATAAAAAGCGCAAAGACAAGAACATGCATCCGAGGCCCAAAACTGACGACGAAGCCTCTTCTAGGCCAGTCACCGGTTCTCCGGTTTTCAGCGAGGCGCCTTCACAGCCCCTGACAACCGCTTCTTTAGAACCACAGGCCACCTCTGACACCCACGTGGAGATGGCTGGGCCTTCGGATGCACAAGATTTTCAGCCTACCGAAATTAACCCTTCAGAGGGATCTAGAGTAGCTGAACAAACCCGAAGCTTCAGAGGGTGTTTTCAGACCTACTCAGTTAACCATTAAATCTTCTGCAAAGTCTAAACCTCCTTTAAAAACAAAGAAACAAATTCAACATTCACCAGGACAGGCCTCCATGCCTAAGAAACAAATGCTCAAAATGGCCGAAGACCTAATCACTGTGATCAGGGGGTCCCATTCCCCTCCTGATAAAAGGCCTAAACAGGATGCAGACTATGACTCATCCGACCAGGTATCCATCTCTTCAGATACATCCTCAGACCTAGGATACTCTTTACCCCCTTATGAGGATTTTGATGCTGAGGAATCAATTCCTTCAGCCTCTCCGCCTGAGGACTACTCCTTTGGGGAAACCTTACATACCATGAGGGAGCATTTCCATTGGGAGGGCCAGGATTACTCAGAATCCAAGAAAAGGCTGAGAGATTTCCTTTTATTACCTCAACACAGACCCCTTGCTATTCCGCCAGTGTTAGATATTGTGGATGATGTGTATACTGAATCCAGTTTAAATCCTGACTCTCTACCTCCTGCTCCAGTTAAGCCAGACAGATACTACAGAGTCCCTCACTCTCACAAATTTCTTTATAAAAGCCCTGTTGCTGACCCTGAAACTATTTCTCAGGGCCCCAAAGGGGTAAAGGCCTCTTCAGCAAAGAATCCAGTCCCCTCTGACAGGGATTCCACAGCATTAGACAGATGGGGAAGAAAGTATATACATCTGCAACTTTAGCAATGAGGGCCTTAAATTGCCGGTTTCACATGTTAAAATATCAGCAATATTTGATGTCTCAGTTGAAACAAAAAATGCTTCCAAACTCAGATCCTCCTAATTATAAGGAAATGCAGGATTTATTGCATGCAGCTGAACAAGTGGGAAAACATACTTTGCAATGTGGTTTTGATTCATTAGAGGCCTCCTGTAGAGCAGCAGTTACAGGATCTGTCATTAGAAGACATGCTTGGTTAAAAGAACATACGTTACCAGATCATGCTAAAGCAAAGCTATTGGATGCACCTTTGCAGCAGGATGTGTTATTTGGAGTTAAGGCAGAAGAGGTATTAAAGAAAATGGAGGATAAGGCAAAATCTATGCAAACGGTGAAGGATTTCTTACAGGTTCATCCTCGATTTAGCAGAAATTGGCCAGTAAAGAATTGGTCCTTTCCAGTTAGACAGACCTCAAAGGGGCAGATACAGACGTCCAAGAAGTAGAGGTCAACCTCAAGGTCCTTACAGGCCTCGACAATGGGGTGCATCAACCCAGAAAGAAGGGGAAGACAGGCCCCAACCTTATAAAAAACAGCCCCAATGACTTCCCACTACAGCTGCCAAACAGTTCTCTCTTGGCAGCCCCCTTGGGAGGAAAGCTGACACTTTTCTATCATAATTGGCATATGATCACCAAAGACAAATGGGTTCTCAACATTGTATCTCAAGGTTACAGGTTCCACTTTCACACTCTGCCAAGGTTAAAAGGAATGCCAGATCTGCCACCAAATCAATGGTCAGAGGCTAAAAGACAAATTACAGCACTCTTGGACATGAGAGCTATTCAAAAGGTACCAACACAGGAGCAAGGACAAGGATTTTACTCAAGACTCTTTCTGGTTCCCAGAAATGACAAAGCCTGGAGGCCCATTCTGGATCTTTCTTCTCTAAACACTTACCTGGATGTTCCAAAATACAAAATGTTGACACTACAGCAGCTTCTTCCCATGCTGGGTAAGAAAGCTTGGCTCGTAACTTTGGACCTCAAGGAGGCATACCTGCATGTCCCTATCAGACAAAACTGCAGAAGATGCCTCAGATTCATAGCTGGTTCAATGCACTACCAATTCTCTGCACTACCCTTTGGCTTATCTACTGCACCCAGGTTCTTTACAAAGTGCCTGGCACCAGTAATTACATTTTGCAGACAGAAAGGAATTGAAATTTATCCGTACCTGGACGACTGCCTGATTCAAGCAGAGAGCAAGGGCATTCTTCTAAAGCATCTGGCGTTTGAAAAAAAGTTAAGTTGCCTAGGGTACACAGTAAACGAAAATAAGTCAAAACTAGTGCCCTCACAAGATATAATATTTGTGGGTTCCAGCTTGAATACAATGGCCCAGATGGCTTATCTCACGCCAGACAAGCAAGGACAACTGACTCAATATTTTCAACTAATGGCAACAAAGACCCAACTCCCTGCAAGAAAAATTCTGCAGGCCTTGGGTTACATGGCATCTTGCGTACTACTAATTCCATATGCCAAACTGCATATGAGGAAACTACAATGGTACCTAAAGAGTGTCTGGTCTCAACACTGTCAAAATTTGGAAACAGTAATACCACTAATTCCTTGCCTTCAACAGGAGTTTCGATGGTGGGCTCAAGCTTGTCACCTCAACAAGGGGGACAGCCTTTCACTCAACCCACAGCCAGACAAACACTGACAACAGATGCATCGGATTACGCCTGGGGAGCACACATGGCAGGAAAATGTATTCAGGGCAGGTGGCCCGCAGAACAAAGGCATCTTCACATCAATCAAAAAGAGATGCTAGCTGTACAAAATGCCCTTATAGCTTTCAAGGACCTTCTGCATCCAGGACAACTACTACTAAAGACGGACAACACCACAGTTATGTGGTACATAAACAAGCAAGGGAGCACTCACTCCTACCCCCTATGCAGAGAAGCCATGACCTTGTGGAACACAGCTCTAACCTATCAAGTTCATCTGCAAGCACAATTCCTGCTAGGAGAGAACACACTGGCAGACGACTTAAGCAGAAACATCATGAATCTGCACGAGTGGGGTTTGCATCCCCAATGAACTGCCAGCTACAGAAATTCTGCACAAGGACTTACCACCTACAAGCATGGAAAGTGGATGCCCTCTTATTCAGCTGGAAAAACCTACAAGTATATGCTTTCCCACCACTACCTCTCCTTCCAAAGGTACTCATAAAAGTCAGGCAAGAAGAGCCAAAGATGATCCTGATTGCCCCACGCCAGCACTGGTACCCAATCTTAAAGAACTTAGCACACGGTCCACCCTGGATTTTGCCTCAAATCCCACATCTTCTGACTCAGCACAACAATTGGATTCTTCACAGCCAGCTAAAGACTCTAAACCTGGCTGCATGGAAGATTCCTTAGTCAAGCAAGCAATGCCTCTCTCCAAAGCTGTTATGGATGTCATTCTGGAGGCCAGAAAGCCTAGCACCAGGAAAGCCTATTCGGATAAATGGAAGAGATTCTGTGCCTGTTACCAGGCTCACAGCCTTGACCCTCTTGTCCCAAATATTCTTTGGATACTACAATATTTAACTGAGATGCTGGACCAAAGGCCTCTCCTTTTCATCCGTCAAGATCCACGCCTCTGCCATCTCTGCTCATTACAACACGGACCCACCAATTTTTTCTAACCCCTTACTAAAACAGTACCTCAGAGGGGCAAAAAACATAAGACCGCCCCGTAGAGCACCTACTCCAACTTGGGACCTCAACTTCGTGTTGGAAAAATTAACTTTACCTCCTTTTGAGCCAGCTAACACAGCAGATTTAAAATATGTCTCTTGGAAAACTGCTGTGCTCCTGGCAATAACCTCAGCACGAAGAGTTTCAGAATTGCAGGCACTAATGGCAGTGGAACCTTTCATCATTTTCTACCAAGACAGGGTGTCTTTAAGAACAAACCCTACTTTTATGCCAAAGGTGGTATCAAGTGTGGCTCTAAACCAAACTATTCACTTGCCAACTTTTTATCCAAACCCACAGAATAAAGGGGAGAAATTTCTGCATTCTTTGGACATACACAGGCAGTTACACTTGTACTTGGACAAAACCAAAGCTTTCAGAAAAACTGAGCAATTGTTGGTAGCATATGCTGCAGGAGCACAGGGAAAAGCCATTTCAAAACAGACCATTTCAAAATGGATAGGACACTGTATACATTTCTGCTATACACACCATGGGAAAACTGTACCTAACAGCATTAGGTCTCATTCCACCAGGACAACAGCCACTTCAACTGCCTACCTAAGAGGAGTACCTAACAAGGACATTTTGGAAGCAGCAACTTGGAGTTCTGTACATACCTTCACCAAGCATTACCATCTGCCTCTCTACTCTAAATCCAGAGCTGGCTTTGCCACTGCAGTGCTGCAGGGCCTTATAGCCACCCCTAATGCCTTATAGAACCAGCCACCCTACCTCAGCTTTGAGATTCTGCCCAAGTGTAATGACTGCAGCAGTGTAACACGATGAACATAGTACAGTTTTGTACCTACCATAATTGTAGATGTTCTTGTATATACACTGCTGCAGTCCAGGTTACCCTCCCTCCTTCCCCTCTTACTTGCTGGTACGTACCCAAGTCTTCTACCCTTTACTACCTATGGGGAGTATTTGCTGGTAACTGAAAGTTGTTTATTGCTTTTCTTATGTATTTTTTATTAGCAATTTGCATTGCCTACCTATTTGGGGGCACCCGACATCTGGGGCAAGAAAAACTGAAGAAAATGGCGTTGACTGCATCTTGTATACCCCTGTCGCACTGACATCAGGGAAGAAGCGACAGCAACCGACGCCAGACCAAGACTTTGGAACTCAGGCCGACTGAGAAGACCACCTGACAGCAGGATAACCCAAGTGTATTGACTGTAGCAGTGTATACACTCGAACATCTACATTTATGGTAGGTACAAAACTGTACTTTCTCTGATCCGAGGTTGACCTTGGTCAGGGGTCGGCATGGGCAGCCCTTGTTTCCTCAACGCCGACAGCTGCCTGGAGCATCTCTGATCCGACCAGTTCAGAGCACAGCTGCTGTCTGAGCCAGAGCCTGGGTGTCTGATCCAAGGGAGTGGAACCTTTCCCGTCGACTCCGACATAGTCGGGCCAGGTTCCCTTCCTCGGAGCTCCGTCCACTTCAGGACCGGCTCCGATTCTCACGTCAGACCCAAGGAGACCAGCCTCCTTAGCTTCCCAGGAGGTCCGGTCTCCTTCGGCATTCTATGTGGTAGAAAGAGTCCTCTCCAACAGATTGAGACCCCTGACTGCCCCCTCGGACTCTGCCCAGACCCCCTCAGCACTGTCTACGGTCCCCATTGTCTTGCCAGAGGGACAGCCCATGCTCAAAGAGCCCCAGACGGTTCCCCAAGAAGAACAGATGTCTTACAAGTGCTCCCCTGAGAGCCCCACTGGAGATGTGCCTTGCAAGCAGATGTGCAAGAGGAGGCACTTGGACTACCCCCGGAGTCCCTAACCGAGGACACAGATTTAGATGATGGGGAGTGCTCCCCAAGATCACCTCCCAAGGATGTCTCCTTTGGAGACATCATGGAGATTCTGCACCAGTGGGGAGGTTGATCTGCCCCCAAATCACCCTCTGATGAGTCCGTGTTCCTGGAGGCTTTCGGCATGGCCCCGTCTACTACTTGGGTGTCCCCTTCTGCGGATCCTTTAGTGGATTTGATCACCTCACGGGTGTGGAAGGAACCAGATACTGTGGAGCCGATCCCCAAGCGGCCCGATAAAGTTTTAAGGCTCCCCAGTAGACTCCATGGTGGTAGCAGCAGCCACTAAGAAGGAACTATCTGAGGAAATTTCCTCGGTCCACCCTTCTGATGGGAATCACGGATGATGGATCACCTAGAGTGTATGCTTCAGCTACCTTTTCGATCAGGGCACTGAATTACTTGGCCAATGTCACTAGACTCCAGTTCAACCTAGTAAAGGAGCTGGAGGAGTCTCCCCCCAAGTCCATGTCGCAGGAGGACAAGGCTTTGTTCTCCGCGAAAATGGGCACTCTAAAAGCGGTATCAAATACATCCATGTGACTCCTCTCCCATGCTACATGAGGCGTAACACCTGGCTCAGGTTGCTTCAATTTACCGAACCCTTTAAGGAGTCATTTGCCAATGCCCCTTATGACGGCTCGACACCTTTCGGTAAGACAGTCAAGGCGGCACTAGTCCAGAGTGAGAAGGACTGGAAGACACTGTCTGCCATCGGGATCTGCTTCTATAACCCTCAAAGGTCCTTTTCCCGGAACCAGAGAGGGCAAAAGATGATGTGGTTCTGGAAGTCTTAGTATTCCTGTGACACTCGGGGCTCTTCTTCCCCTAGAGGCAGAGGGGAACAGAATGGACGCCTGCCCAGAGGCAGAGGGGGTCCACGAAAAACTTCAGGTCTCGAGAGCCATTCTTGGACAGACCTGGGCAGCAACCCTGAGGGGTTGCCCAGCTGCTCTACTCTGGAGGCAGTCAGGATGATTGTCCTTGCACCCAGCGGCATGGGAGTCCATAACGGACCACTGGGTGCTTCAAATCATATCCAGAGGATATTCTATATTCCCTTCGTGGGTTACCCCATATCTCCCATACACCTCCCAGACGTTCCACCCACTCAGAGAGAGGCAACAGCATAGGAAATTTCCAAGCTGCTAGGAAAACAAGCCATCAAAATCCCCCCCCCCCCCCCGATCAGTCCGGATCGGGCTTCTACTCCAGGTTCTTTTTGGTGCTAAGGCCCATTCTAAACCTCTCTACCCTGAAACTGTCAGTTGCCACAGAGACGTTCCGGATGGTCACACTACAGTCCATTATACTTTACCTGCAAGAGAGCAACTGGATGTGCTCGTTAGATCTCCAGGATGTTTACTCTCACATAAAAATGCACTGAAGCTCCAGGAGGTTCCTCCGCTTCCGGCTATGGGCCAATCGTTAGCAGTTTCGAGCCCTACCCTTTGGTCTCACCACAGCCCCCAGGGTGTTTACCAAAGTGATGGTGGTTGTAGCGGCTCACCTGAAGCTTCAGGGGATTCAGGTCTATCCGTACCTGAATGCTTGGCTCCTCACTGCTCCCACCAGGTGTCTACTTTCCCAAACCAGGGATTACTTTCAGACACTTGCCCTGAATTTGGGTATCTCAATCAACGCATCCAAATCTCTCCTAGAGCCTGTACAGGTAATAGGCTACATTGGTGCCAGGATAGACGCACTCAAGTGCAAAGTGTTCCTGACCTCTGAGAGAGTTCAGAACCTCAGGATGCAGGATCTACTGTTCTCACCTCCCGACAGTGGAATCATTGTTGAGGGCCCTAGGCCTGATGACGGTGACCATAACTACTCTTCCATGTGCTTGGCTTCACATGCAGATTCTTCATTGGACTTTAGTGGTTCAGTGGTCCCTGTTGGAATTACCGCTAACTTATCCTGTCCACCAAAGTCAAGTATGTCGGTCGTTCCTCATATGGTTGATGAGTTCTACTGACATTTTGGATGGACAACCCTTTGTTCCAGCCCCGGCCCAAACCACAGTGACCACAGATGCCTCCTAACTCGGGTGATGGGGGCATTGTTCGGGCAGGACAGTCCAAGGCCCGTGGTCCCCCATAGAGACCAGTTTGCATATCAGTGTCCTAGAGATGAGGGCGGTCCTCCTAGCGTTGCAGGCCCGTCATGCCTTTCATCCTCTGGGGACGATTACCATTCAGTCAGACGTGTCAGTAGTCTGGTATATCAACAAACAGGGAGGGACCAGATCTTACCCCCTTTGTCACAAGGCCATGAGAGTGTGGGAATGGGCGATCTCCACCGGTCGCTTTCTCGCAATGCACATTCTGGGACTGTCCAACATTCTAGCGGACAGGCTAAGTCGGACCTTTCTGATGCCTTACAAGTGGTCTCTGAATCTGTCAATAGCAGAACAGATTTTCAGTGAGTGGGGTCAACCTTGCTGCGATCTCCTCGCGTCTCCTTCCAATGCGAAGTGCAGCAGGTTTTTCACTCTGAACCCCCCTGCCGGGGGAGTCCCCCAGAGATGCTCTAGTTCATGCTTGGCCTCCTGGTTTTCTGTATGCTTACCCGCCCGTGCCTCTCATCTCGAGGTTTCTGCAGAAAGCCTGTCGACTGGGTAGCAAGGTGATCCTTATTGCCCCAGTCTGGTCTCGACAGGTATGGTTTCCCTTCCTTTGGTTTCACCTTCTGGCTCCACCTTGGATCCTAGATCCCATTTAGGATCTGATTTCACACCCATTGGGGGTGCCTCATCTGAGTCTGGACAGCCTGAAGCTCACAGCTTGGCTGCTCCAGTTCCCGTGATCACTAGGACTCCTGGACTTTCCTCTTCAGTTAAATCTATTTTGTTAGCTGCTCATAAGTCTTCAACCAGAAAGGTTTATCGCAGCAAGTGGAAATGTTTTTCTTTCTGGACTTCTCAGAGGAGTATTAGAACCTTTCACCGCTCCTATTTCCGCTATTCTTGATTTTCTAGCTGATATTTTCCAGCATGGAGCTAGTTCTACTACTGTCAAGGTTCAGTTGGCTATTTCTTATTTTCATGTGGGCGAGAATTCTGCATCCTTGGCATCTTTCAGACTGTGTAAAGCCTTTATCAAAAGCACCTTTTTGCTACGCCCCCTGTTCAAAGAGCCTGTCCTTTCGTGGGACCTTACTATGGTTCTCCAAGCTCTTGTCACTTTGCCTTTTGAGCCTGCCGCTACTGCAGATCTAAAATTTCTGTCGTGGAAAACTGTTTTTTCTGGTTGCTATTACCTCTGCTAGAAGGGTTTCGGAATTACAGGCCTTGTCCATTAGACTTCCGTACATGATTTTTCATAAAGATAGTTTCCCTTCGAACCAACCTATTTTTTCTTCCTAAGGTGGGGTCACCAGTCAATATCAGACTATAACTTTGCCTGTGTTCTTTCCCAATTTTACCAACAGGATGGAATACAAGCTATACATGTTGGATGTTCATAGACAGTTACGATTCTGTTTACACAGGACAAAACATTTTCGTAAATGTGATCAGTTGTTTCATTCTATAGACCGTTTTTGGGCAAACCTATTTCCAAGGTCACTATAGCTAGATGGATTTCTTCATGGATCCTGCAGGTTTATAAGGACAAAGGCCTGTCTCCTCCAGGTCAGGTAAAAGCTCATTCCACTAGGTCTATGGCTACATCTGCACCTTTCTGGTCTAGAGTGTCTTTGGATGACATTTGCTCTGCAGCTACTTGGACTTCATCTCATACATTTATTTCTCATTACAAATTGGATTTGACTTCTAGAAGGAGAGCATCCTTTGGCTCCGAGGTACTCTGGAATATCCTTCCATGAGGGCCTCCCAGGAGTTTAGTAGCTGGGGGACTCTGTTCCACAGGTTGAAGACCAAATGAAGTAAACTACTTCAGATAAAGAGGTCCTGGTCAAAGCAAAGCACAAAGTAATATTCCTTAATGCAAATTTATTGTGGAAAGACAACAAGCGTTTTCGCTACTCCAAAAGAGAGAAGCTTCATCAGAGAAGTACAAAAAGGGCGCCAAAACCTTTTTGAACCTAAGTAGCAGTTGGTACATTCCATCACTTCCTTTCAATTAAAATAGAACAATACACTTAAAAGATAAGACTTTGAGGATTATACAGAAAAATTGGTTCTTCATTGAAAGTAATCCACTATTATTAGAAAAATTAGGTACTAGACCTCATGTTTATAAAAGGGGAATGAATATAAAGGAACTGTTACAGAGGAATACTTACTCACATCTTCATCCCTATAATAGACTTAAAGGGACTTTTTCTTGTGGAATGTGTAACTGGTGTAATGTAATTCGTGTTGGTTCCACTTTTTCTATTAGGGATAGAAAATTTGATATCAAATTTAAAATCAACTGTGAAACAAAGTCTATAGTGTACATTGCTTTCTGTGTGTGTTGCCCTGCGTTTTATGTCGGAAAACCGACAGAAAATTTAAGGAGCGTGTTTACCAACATTGCTACGCCATCAAAAAAGGTAAAACTGAAAACGCATTGGCTAAGCACGTTACATGTAACCCAGGGCACAGTTTCACATTCATGGGCATTGATCATGTACCAGTATCTATTAGAGGTGGCCCTACTTCACTGGTTCTTGAAAACCGTGAATTGGAATGGCAGTTGAAACTTGATGCCTTTAATAACCCGGGTTTAAATGAGAATTGCAGTATTGCACCTGTTCTTAAACTCAAGGCATTTCTGAGATGATGCTTATATTGAGAATATTTTGTTCAGTTCTTGTTTGCCTTTACCTACTAGTTGGGTTGACTTATCTTAACTCTATTACAAAATAACAAATAGTGACTTTTATATTTTTAAAATTTATGTTTTTACTATTAACTCTCTTGATCTAATTATCCACTGGATTTGAGTTGCTTAGGCAACGTTCATTAACATTGTTTTTACATTTACTAAAAACCTCTTTATCAAATTCTATGTTTCTTATTAAAAATTTTTTAAATATTTTCTGTGTATATAAACCATGTTACTGTTAACTGATGAGCTACTCAACTATGTATTTCTGTTTATTTTACTTGGTATCGCCCTTTTAAGTGTATTGTTCTATTTTAATTGAAAGGAAGTGATGTAATGTACCAACTGCTACTTAGGTTCAAAAAGGTTTTGGCGCCCTTTTTGTACTTCTCTGATGAAGCTTCTCTCTTTTGGAGTAGAGAAAACGCTTGTTGTCTTTCCACAATAAATTTGCGTTAAGGAATATTACTTTGTGCTTTGGGCTTTGCTTTGACCAGGACCTCTTGTTGTGCCAGTTTGTTTGCTCGTTTTCAGATTTTTACTTCAGATAAAGAAGTTATGTACTTAGCATAACGTTCCATCTGAGTAATTGTACTTACTTTATCTTCAACAGTCAATCCTTCCTTCCCACGGACCTTGGCGCATGTTCAGCCTGCAGGTTGCAGTATAGGTCACAAGTATGTTATCACGTCGGGTTCTAAGTATAAGGTGAGCAAACTCGATCTGGGGATGGAAGGCAGTGGAGGTGTATTATGGGTAAGGGGAGGAGTCGGGAGCTTGGAGCTGATGCTAGTAATATTTGCTGGCTCAGATCCAATATGGATCCGTATTCCCACAGATTGTAGACAAATGAAGTACAACTACTCAGATGGAACATTATGGTGAGTACATAACTTCTTTTTTCATCATCTTCCTTTGAGTTCTTTCTACTTTGTTCATGTTTTTTCTCCAGTGTCTGGCCACAGTCTTTGCCACATGTAGCTCAGGATGATTTCTGTTTAACCATTCATGCACCTACAACCCTTTTTCCTATTCTTGCACATGAGGTCAGGGTGTCACTTCAACAGTGACAACCATCTAGAGCCAAGGATCATACCGCCAGGTTACTAGCCCTGTCTAATCCTATTTTGATTATTTCTTTATGCAGGTATCCTGAAGGAACCGCAATAAGCTTTTGACACCACCTACTGTTTACATTAGCTAAGCATCTCATTGCCCCAACCCCTCCCTCCAGAAGTTAACAAGGAACACAGGGAGTTCCTGCATCAGGACATAAGATCAGATGGTGGAGGAAGACATGGCTGCCTTACAAATTGAGGTTTCAACAGCACAGGAAGAGGCTAATGGCACTGGTTTCACTGATGAGATTGCAGAGTTACAAGCTGAATAATTTTAAAAATAAATACAGAGCCTGCACTATCCATATCTTGAGTGTACAGGAAAATTAGCATATGAGAGAGCTGAAAAGCTTCATGCAGGAGCTCCTCCAAGAAGATCTTAATTTGCCTAGGATTCAAGACCCCACATCCTCAGGGTATGATTTAAAAAGGTCAAGTAAAGTGCTTCTCCTTTCAAGTATACAAAATTGCAGATGAAATATTAAGATAAGCAAGACTGTAAACTGTCTCATTCAGTAGGATGTTTGTAAAAAATCATTGAAGGTTTTTCAGTTTCTGTGTATAAACAGAATGCATTGGTCTCTAAGCTAGTTGCTTTTAAAGCTCTATGTATTGTGGGTTGGATTAGCTGCCACGGAGTGTTTATCCATTGGAAGGCTAGATGGCAAGCCTGAGTTCATCCGGATTAAATAGATTCTATGCAGAGTTCTCACAAGGAGGAAACACCAAACAAACAAAAATAATAATATAGATATAAAATAAAAATGCATTTCAAACTCCCTACCCGAGCTAGAGTGACAGGTTAATTTGCAGCAGGCAAGAGCAAGGAGGTAAGCAAATGTCACACTTTGAGATGCTAGACAGAAAGTAAATGAGTTAAAAATCAAATCCAGAGCAAGACCTCAAACATAGGATGCTGTAATATGAGAAGAACATTACTGAACTACAAACAAAAAAAATTAGTGGATGCAGATTCTCGCAAACATGGAAAGCATAGTGAAAGTACATACAATAGATTCCAATGCTGGTAAAAAAATGAGGAGATGGGAGCCGACTGAGATCAGAGAGATAAGCAGAAGTAGCAAACATAGGAGAGAAGTTGAGGTTGGAAATGCAGGCATGCAGTGATGTCTTGTGCCTCGCACTTTGACTGCAGGTGCTACATAAGAGAACTAATCCAGAAGTGGAGAAACTGGACCAGCAAAGGGTGGAGAACAAAGAAACAGTGGGTCAGGACACAGAACTTTGAATGTAGAGAGGCTTCCAGGACTTTTCAGATGCCAAAAGGAAATGCAAGCCAAGGTAATCCGGGAAAGTAAGGGCATTTTTTGATATGTATACAGTAAAAGTACATTAAAAGTGACAGGAACCGAAGGCATCCCGTCTGCAAATAGAGTGCATAGGTTTATAGCCTAAAATGATATGACATTTGAAGTGTCAAGAAGGGATAAGGAGTTTCTCCAAGTAATAAATTGGGAGGCAAGTTCTTAAATGAAAGTTTGAGAAATGTGAGAGTTGTGTGCCAAACAAAATACAAACTGCAACTCTGTTATGTATTAGATTAATGGAGTGAAACACAAAAATAGTATAAAAAGGACAGGAAGCACGCAAGGCAAAAAAGATTGGCTATGCTAAAGGAAGCTGAACATAATAGGAGAAAATGAAAACTAATAATCTGAAGTAGTTAACTTCATTTGTGCAGCAACCTATGGGAATCTGATCCGACTTCGGATCCGAGCCAGCAGTTTTCAACAGCTTAGATCCAAGCTCCAAGCTCCTTCCCCTACCCATAATCCCCTGCCAACCCTGACTGACCTCAGATCTAGTTTTCCGTAGTTTAACCAACAGCAGCTCGATCATGAGTTCCAGGCGTTAGAGGTTTTTGTGAGAAAAATTTAACTTTTTCTTTCTTTTTTTCTGCCCTACTTGATTGTGAGTGCTTTCACGTCCCTTTTTGTCTAAAATCCTCCCTAGCTTATCTTTATTTTTTTGGTAATTAACCTCCCCCTTCCCTCGTGGTTCCGTTAGGGTTTGTATGTGCGTGTTAGGGGCCTAACGTGTATGTCTGTCTGTCTTAATTAAAATGTCTGGGGCCCCAAAGCCTATTTTTTCTAAGTGCTCCGAGTGTGGCCATAAGCTGTCCCCGGTGGATGGCCACACTCTGTGCGTGCTGTGTCTTGGGGTTGAGCACCTCTCTTCTGGTTGTTTCATTTGTGCGGCGTTCAACCCCAGGGCACTTAAGGACCGGAGGTCTAAGCTGATTCTGGCGGGTCTTCTGCCCCCGGATTTGCTTCTACCTCCGGTCCTTCTGTGGCTCCCGCTGCGGCAGCCACTCCTGCTTCTCTCCCCCCGGCCGGGACTCAACCTTCCCCCTTAGGCCCGGAGGAGAGGGAGGCTAGGAAAGAGAAAAAGAGGGAGAAGCACCACAAGCGGCGGGCCGAGGCCTCCGTTTCGGCCCCCCCGGCTAAGCGGTCTTCTCCCTCCAGGACTTCTGGGTCTCCTCCTTCTCGGATCCGGTCTCCTTGCTTTTCACCGGGTCCTGAAGAGGAGGAGACCCCGATCTCCCTCGAGGTCATCGAGGCGGCACTCCCGTCCCGCCTTGGTGGCCTCATCGAGATCGACCCGAAGCCTCTCAGGTGCAGATTTGGACCGGATGATGAGAAGATTCCTCCAGGCCCAACTGCAGATGGGAGTGCTCCTGCCTCACCCCCCTTCAGGGGGGAGCTCGACCCCCTTCTTTGCCCCGATGGCTCCTTCTCCATCCCACTTCCTGGGCTCGGAGTCTTCGGAGCCGGGCAGCCTTGGAGCCGGGGGGGTGTTGGCACCGATAGTCTTGGGTACTTAGACACCGACGCTCACCTCGAGTCTGTCTGGTCCATTTTCGTCGGATCCATGCTCTCGGAGCCGAGGGCTGAGCTTCGGATCCGGGGGTATCAGTATGCCTTCAGCTCCGTCCAGGTCGGAGCATGCTGGTCCTTCGGCACCAGCCCCGATCCGTCCATCCGGATCCGAGTGAGGGTCTGCTTTCGGATCCTAGGGAGAGCAGCTCTCCCTCGGCGTTCGACGTGGTGGAGAGGGCTTTGTCGAGAGATTCCAGGCCCCCGGCCCTTGCCACAGCTCCACCCTGCACTCCTTCTCTGTTGGGCCCGACTTCCATCACCCGGCCCCAGGGAAAGCCTGCTTTGACGTCCCAGGTCGTTTCTTTGTAACAAGACGCTGGTGAGACCTCTTCGGACAGCCCCCCCAAGGAGGTTCCTCACAAGCGAAAGTGCAAGAGGAGGCACTTGGACTCCCCCGAGTCCTTGACTGAGGACACGGATTTTGAGGAAGGGGAAGTCTCCCCAAGATCACCCCCCGAAGATGTCTCTTTTGGTGACATCATGGAGATGCTCAGGATAAGGGGGGGGGGTCTGCCCCAAAGCCTACCTCAGACGAATCCGTGTTCCTGGAGGCGTTTGAAACAGGCCCGTCTACCTCTTGGGTGTCACCTCCGGCCGACCCCCTGGTAGATCGGATTACTACCAGGGCATGAAAGGAGCCGGACACTGTGGAGCCAGTCCCCTAGCTTCCGGACAAAATTCTTAGCCCCCCCCCCCCCCAAGTCCCATTGGAGTAAGGGTCCCCCTGTAGATGCCAAGTTGGTGGCGGCGGCCACCAAGAGGGAACTAGCTCAGGAGAGTCCCTCGGTCCACCCCCCAAGCAAGGAGTCTCAGTCAATGGACTGTTTAGGGAAGCGGGTTTTTAGTTCGGCTATCTTCTCTGAGGTCGCTGAACTACATGGCACATGTTCTTCGACTGCAGTAGGACCTTATCAAAGAGTACGCTGCGGAGGACAAACAGTTGCACTCCACCCGGATGGCCACTCTCCGATCTATATCTAACACCTCTATGCGGCTTCTGTCCCATGCCACAGAAGGAGCCGCTAGAGCCAGCGGAGCGGGCCTCGTCATGAGGCGTCAGGCCTGGCTCCGTCACTGTGATTTCGCGGAGCCCTTCAAAGCGTCTTTCGCTAATGCCCCTTTCGATGGTTCTGTCCTTTTTGGCAAAACCGTTCGCGATACTTTGGTCCAGAGCGAGAAGGACGGGAAGACGTCTGCCGTCGGAGTCCGCTTCTCTGCTCCCCAGAGGTCCTTCTCCAAGAGCCAAAAGGGACAGAAGAAGATGTGGTTCCGGAAGTCGCAACAGTCCCGTCCGGCTCCGGACTCCCCGGCCTTCCGCGGCAGAGGAGGGCAGGGTGGACGCCGCCCTAGAGGCAGAGGGGGCCCGAGGAACTTTGGATCCAGAGAACCTTTCTCGGACCAACCCACGCAACACCCGTGAGGGGTTGCCCGACTGCTCCACTCTGGAGGCAGTTGGGGGGGGTGTTTCTCAAAGCACCTAGCAGCTTGGGAGTCCATCACGACAGACCGTTGGGTGCTTCGTATCATATCCAGAGGATATCAAATCCCCTTTTCTCTTTACCCACGCAGCTCCAGATACCTCCCTGATGTCCCACCCGATCAGAGGGAGGCCGCAGCAACGGAAATCCAACAGTTGCTGGAAAAGAGCCATCCAACACGTCCCCCCAGACCAGTTGCGGGTCAGGTTTTTACTCCAGGTTCTTCTTGGTGCCAAAAAAGACGGGGGACTTGAGACCAATCCTCGACCTCTCTCCCCTGAACCTGTCAGTAAACAAAAAGAAGTTCCGCATGGTCACCCTTCAATCCATTCTCCCCCTCTTGCGGGAGAACGACTGGATGTGCTCTCTAGACCTCAAGGATGCGTACTACCACATTCTGATGGACAGGTGATCCAGAAGGTTCCTCCACTTCCGGCTAGGAGCCAGTCATTACCAATTCAGCATCCTCCCCTTTGGTCTCACCACAGCCCCCAGGGTGTTCACCAAAGTGTTAGCGGTGATAGCGGCCAGCCTGAGGCTCCAGGGAATTCAGGTTTTCCCATACCTGGACGACTGGCTCCTGACCGCCCTGACAAGGCATCTACTCTGCGCAGCCAGAAACTACTTTCTTCGTCTAGCCCCCCCCCGGCTGGGGATCACTATCAACATAGAGTAGTAGTCTCTTGCCCTGTCTCAGACCATAGACTTCATAGGTGCCAGATTAAACACAAACAAGCTCCTAGCCTTTTTGACCATGGACCGGCTACGGACCCTGAGGCTACATGTGCGGGCCATCATACAATTCCCAGCTCCTCCAGCGGAATTGGTCCTGAGGGCTTTAGGTTCAATGGCGGCGGAAATCAATCTCTTGCCAATGGCGCGTTTGAACATGAGGGTCTTACAATGGACCCTCCAAGTCCAGTGGTCCTTTCTTCAATATCCTCTCAGCCACCCCATTCCCCTCAGCATGGCTTGCAAGAGGGCCCTCTTACGGTGGCTCCAATCTCCGGACCTCCAGGAAGGATGCCCCTTTTCTATGGCCCCTCCCCTAGCCACGGTGACAGATGCCTCCCACCTTGGGGGGGGGGCATCGTTCGGGCAGGACAGTCCAAGGCACGTGAGACCTCACGGAGACTTCATTGCATATCAGTGTCCTAGAGATGAGGGCAGTGCTGTTGGCGTTGCAAGCACTTCAGGACCTTCTTCCTGTAGGAACGATTGCGATTCAGACGGACAACATGTCGTCTGGTACGTTAACAAACAAGGAGGAACCATGTCTTACCCACTCTGTCGGGAGGCCATGAGGGTGTGGCAGTGGGCGATCTCCACCAACCGTTTTCTCATAGCAGCGCACATTCCGGGGCGGTCCAACATCCTAGTGGACAGACTAAGTCGCACCATTCTGTTACCATACGAGTGGTCTCTGAATCTCAAGGTAGTGAATCGGATTTTTGCCGAATGGGATCAACCCTGTTGCTATCTCTTTGCCTCTCCCTCAAACACAAAATGTTACGACTACTTCGCCCTCATTCCCCCTCCCGGGGA
Organism: Protopterus annectens; assembly: GCF_019279795.1. Classification (NCBI taxonomy): domain Eukaryota; kingdom Metazoa; phylum Chordata; order Ceratodontiformes; family Protopteridae; genus Protopterus; species Protopterus annectens. The sequence continues at coordinate 621,181,523 of NC_056733.1, forward strand.
ATCTCCGAGAGACACTCTGGTGCATGCTTGGCCTCCCGGTCTACTTTATGCTTACCCTCCTCTTCCCCTGATGTTGAAGTTTCTGCAGAAAGCCAGTCGGTTGGGGAGCAGGATAATCCTCATTGCCCCATTCTGGCCTCATCAAGCCTGGTTCCCTTACCTTTGGTCTCATCTGGTGAATCCTCCTTGGATTCTGGATCCCCTTCCGGATCTAATATCCCACCCCCTAGATCTCCCAGTCCCGAACCTGGACAATCTCAAGCTCACAGCTTGGCTGCTCCAGTTCCATTCATAGCTAGGACTCCCGGTATCTCTTCCCCTGTTAAAGCTATCCTAGTAGCAGCGCACAAGCCTTCTACTAGAAAGATCTATAGTAGCAAATGGAAGCGTTTCTCCTTTTGGGTGGAATGTTGAAATTTGTATCCTTTCACAGCTCCTTTGCCCGCTGTATTAGACTTCCTGTCAGGGCTGTTTCATCAGGGGGCTAGCTCCTCCACAGTCAAGGTTCAGCTAGCAGCTATCTCTCATTATCACGTGGGAAATGAACTGGGCCCTTTAATCACCACGAAATTGTGTAAGACCTTTCTGAAGGGCACCTTTTTGCTCAGACCTCCAGTGAAGGATGTAGTCCATCCTTGGGATTTAACGCTGGTGCTTCAGGCCTTGACAGCTCCCCCGTTTGAGCCTGCAGCTTCAGTAGATCTTAAATTCTTGTCATGGAAAACGGCCTTTCTTGTCGCGCTATCACCTCGGCTCGAAGGGTCTCTGAACTACAAGCCCTCTGTGTAAAACCCCCATACTTGACTTTTCACAAGGATAGAGTTTACCTCGGGACCAATCCCTCTTTTCTTCCCAAGATTGCATCTGAGTCTAATATTAATCAGTCCATTAACCTACCAGTCTTTTTTCGTAATTACCTAAACAAAGGGGAATACAAATTACACTCCTTGGATGTGCATAGACAACTTCGCTTCTACATCCACAGGACATCTGGTCATAGGCAATCTGACCAGTTGTTAGTCTCCTTTGCCAAATTTAACTTGGGTAAATCTGTGTCTAAAGTCACGCTGTCTAGATGGATTTCACAGTGTATCCTTTTAGCATATGAAAGTTCTGGCAGGCCCGCACCTCAGGGAGTCCATGCCCACTCTACTCGATCTATGTCTACCTCTGCGGCCTTTAGAGCTAGAGTTTCTTTGGATGATATTTGCTCGGCAGCCACTTGGGTCTCATCTCATACCTTTATCAATCACTATAAATTGGACATTATCTCCAGAGGGAGAGCATCCTTTGGCTCTGCAGTGCTCCGGAACATCCTTCCATGAAGGCCGCCTAAGGCTCAGGTAGCTGGGGACTCTGTCCCATAGGTTGCTGCACAAATGAAGTTAACTACTTCAGATTAAAAAGTTATGTACTCACTATAACGTTCCATCTGAGTAGGTAAACTTAATTTGTCAGCAACCGTCCCTCCCTCCTGCCCCCTCACCTTAGGATGTTTTTCATACTCAGGTTTACGCGGTGTGTTTACCTATGTTATATTTGAGAATAATTATCTTCAAGCAGTATCTGCTTTTGGGCAAACTCGATATGAGGTCAGTCAGGGTTGGCAGGGGATTATGGGTAGGGGCAGGAGCTTGGAGCTCGGATCTAAGCTGTTGAAAACTACCGGCTCGGATCCAAAGTCGGATCTGATTCCCATAGGTTGCTGACAAATGAAGTTTACCTACTCGGATGGAACATTATGGTGAGTACATAACTTCTTCTTTTGAGGTTGCAGGGAATGAGAGTACAGGGCAAGTGAGGGGCTAACACCCAGTTCCATGTGCAGTTCCGGAAGTATGTGTGGGTTTGGAGAGGGGGTTACAGCAACATTCCTCCTGGCTGGTGAGGACTAGCTCAAGGGTTTTGATGTCAGTGGACACATGGACTAGCTAGTCCAGGCCAGGGCATTCATGCTGAACAAGTCCAGGAATCTTTGGGCCTGCAAGACTAAGGTTGAGTATGATTTGCTTTTAATTAGTAGAGTAGTTGAAGTCTCCAGTGATTTATGGTGTTGGGGTGAATGGAAAGTGACTGTAGAGTTCATTTAAATAAGTAGAATGGGTTTCCTGATTCATAGAGCGGGAAACTGTAGCTTGCAAAAATATGGTATGGGACTTTGCTTATGGTGAGTTCGTGGAGCAGCTCAGGTATGTCATTCTGCTTGACCAGTCTTGAAGTGTGTTTTTAATTGAGAAGCCCCTATCTTTTGTCCCTTTCTGTGCATTGGTTAGTCTAAATGTGTACAAGACATTGCAGTCCTGCACTGCCATGTTGCTCTCCATGGATTTAAACCATTTCTCAGTAACTACATATACGTCTGCATCCTCCAGAGTGAAGAGAGCTTGCAGGGTGTGGAGCTTTTGCATACATGCCTGGATGGCATTGAGCAGTATCACCTTTAGAATATTCTGGGTAGGTTTATCGAAGTCAGGTGGGTTATCAGGTTGGCAATGCCTAAACAAGGCACAATAAAGGTGGACAAGGTTGTAGCCAGTATTCAAAAACTTAAAGGGGAGAAGCCATCCCTGGCAAAGCATGGTCTGTCAATCATATTCTCCCAGGTTGACAAATATTGTATCTCCTTCAAATGAAACCAAAAATAATCTGTCAGTTATTTTTTCTTTGTACTACAGCATCATCTTTGGATGAAGATACAGTGCTGCTCAGTGCTAGGCTCATACTAGCCTGGGAGGCACAGTGCTAGAGCTCCTTCATGCCTCTTCATGTAGTCCCAGGAGGTACATCTCATGTTATTTGCAACCATATGGGCTATGAGTCATACAGGTACTTACGGTGAAATGATCTGAGTGCATGTGTGATGTGATGAACACTGGCAACTGATAGTAACCCTCATTGTTCAGCCTGGTGAGTGGGACATTGGCCCTGCTGCCTTTGCTGCTGCTGTTTCTTATTTGGATAGCAGTACTGGAGGCGGCTTTGACTTCTGCTAAACAGGTTTCAGAATAGCAAGCCTTGATAGCGGTTCCTTCTTTCTTCGTTTTTCATAAAAATAGGGCTACTCTCCACACTAATTCTCCTTTTATTCCTAAATTTGGTAGTAAACTCTCCTTGAATCAGACCTTTAATTTGCCTACCTTTTTTCTTCCCTTCAGAATGAGGAGGAGAGAGGATCCTGCATTCTTTGGATGTGCATAGGCAGCTCAGATTTTTTGTACAAAACCATCTGTCTAGAAATCAGATCAGCTTTTTCTCTTTTTCAGGACAAAACTTTGAGTGCTTTAGTTTTCAAGCTCTCTTTTTATTTTTTTTCCTTGGTAAACAGCTTTTTGCTCCATTTAAAGCACTTTCCACTAGAGCTGTTGCTTCATCTGGGACTTTCTTCAAGGGTCTGGGTTCCAGATCCATTCTTGAAGCATTTACTTGATTTGCCATTCACACTTTTACAAAACATTACAAAACTGTTTTTATCTAGACATGGAGCTAGATCAGTTTTACTCTGCCTTTTGGACCATAATCCTGTTCAGGTTTCAGCCTCCGTCTGAGCATTTGGAATTGTCAGTCAGTTAATAATCCTGCAGCAGTGATTATGTAAGGGCATAATACAGTTGTGTAACCGTAGATGTCCAATTGATGACTGTTGCAGTATTATATCCCTTCCTCATTAATCACTGTTGCCATATTACATCACTGTCCCCCCCCCCCCACACACACACACACACACACCTCTTTTTGTGAAATTTATATTTGTATATAGTTGCTTCTGCTCCTTGTCGGGGTAAGAAAGTCCTGAGATACTTTGCATCTTTATGTCCCTCTGCCTCTATTAGGCTAAAGTCATACATTGGGCATAGGGTACAAGGGGGGGGGGGGGGTAACCAAGCTTTGGTATGCTGGCCAGACGTGCTGCTATCCTTGGCAAGATATCCCATTAGTTAATAATGCTGCAATAGTGATCAGTTGGACATCTGTTGTTGTAAATTCTTACATGTCTGTACTTTGCCTGTCTCTCACCTGGATTTGCCAGTCAGAAGCAGAGGCATTACTGGAGGTGGTTGTACCTCAGGAATTTCTTCGTAATCTGAACATTCTGATTCTGGAGAAAGTATGATTTCAGATTTTTCTTTGAGACTTTATGATGCAAAAAGTTTCAGTGGAAGCAGAATTAAATTCCTATGGTACAGAAAATGCATTTATTACAGTCAGATATGCCTATATGTGTAACTGTTCCTCGTGTGTACCCTATTTTACTGAGAGTTTTTCTTATTGCTTTGTGTCTGCCTGATAGTCGGCCCCATATAATCTCATATGTTGTGTATTCAAATGAAACACTGAGGCTGGGTATGCATTCAAGTGTTTTATTATGCACACACACACACACACACACACACACACACGTACACATCAGGAGCTGTAACTTGTATATATACTTCGTACTTCATATGCTTACTGGCTGACTTATGTGCATTTTCATTCAAGCTTACATTCACACTGACTGACTACACAACAAAGACGTATTTAAAAGCTAGACATTATATCAACAAAACATAACTGATTTCAAGTCCAAGTCGCTGTGTATTTAGGATTGGGTTTGCAAATTCTGCCCAATCTAGTTCATAGAAATTCTGACTGGGTTTAGCAACAGGGACACTATCTGGGGATTCATTCAGTGGTGGAGCATCCTAGTTTACATGAGAGTTGTTTAAAGAAAACACACTGTCCTTTTGAATTCGAATAATTGACAAGTCACTTTGGAAATTAGTCACTGGCACAGGCAATCTGTTGTGGCAGTGGTTCTGAGAGAGGTAAGACATGTCTACGGTTCCTTCTGTTATCTGTTCCTTCAGATTGTATGATGTAAGATTTTGGTTCCTCACAAATGTCCTTCATGATTCCTATACGATCATAACCTTTGGATGTTTGCATTCTCACAACTTCTCCTTGTAACAATGGTCAAAGGGACTTACTGGTTTTATCATAGTACAACTTTTGTGACTGACGTTTTCTTAAAAGTTAAGCCTTGACCACTCTATTTTTCTGTGTGTTTGGTACTAAATTGTTTGCTGACCGGAAGAGTTGTTAGTGTTTGTCAGGACATTAGTCTTTCAGCAGGTGAAGCAAGGAACTTGTCTCAAGGAGTGTTTCTAAGATTGAGCGAGTTAAGGAAAACATTGATACTATCTCTTTTGGATTTCTCCAACAAATACTTTGCACTAAGAACTGCATGTTCAGCTAAACCATTGGCTTGTGGATACCCAAGACTACTGGTAATAAAAGCAAAGTCCCAAGGCTCAGCAAATTTCTTGAATTGCTGACTAGTAAACTCTGCACTGTTGTCAGACATGACTTTGGGCAGACTACCATGGACAGAAAAATGTCTCATCAGTTTTGTAGTGACTGTGCTGGACATCATGTTAGGAAGTAGGTCAATTTCAAACCAGTTTGAGTAAGAGTCTACTAACACCAAATAATGTTGCCCATTCCATTTGAAAAAGTCTGTAGCAACCGCTAACCATGGTAATTCAGGAATTTGGTGTAGCTGAAGCATTTTTTTTTTTTTGTTGATGTGGTTTGGTGGTGTTGCAAATTGAATATGCTAGAGTTTCCTTCTCTATATCTTTAGACATAGAGAGCCAAAATATGATCCCTCTTGCCCTTCTTTTGCTTGAATCAGTACCTGGTTGACCAAAGTGCAAAATTTTGATTGTATTCCTGTTGTAATGCTTTAGGAATTACCACTTTTGGACCTTTCATGATGATTCCATCTTCCATCAGGAGCTCATCACTGTCAGAAAATGATGCTGAATGTCAGGTGGTAAACCGGTTTGTCGTGTTGGCCATCCTTAACTGATAACGATTTTCAGCTTCTGGCAAATTGGGTCTGAAGTTGTGCAGTTTCTTAGTTCATCAAGCCATGATGACAAATTTCTGACTTCCATTACTTCAAAGTCTGCAGTCTCATATTTCTGCTGCTCTGTCATTTGTCTGGGTGCATGTGACAAAGCATCAGCAGGGTTACAGGTATTTGCCTTTTTTGTAAACGATGTTGAAGTTGTACTTTTGCAGTTTTAACATCGTGTTGCAGTGAAGCTGGGGCTGTATGCATTGGCTTTTTCAAAATTGTCACTAGTGGTTGGTGATCAGTCTCTATTTGGAAAAGTCTGCTGTAAATGTAATCAGTGAACTTTGAACATGCGAACGCTACTGACAAAAGTTCTTTTTCTGTTTGTGCATAGTGCATCTCTGAGTTAAAATTCTTGACGCATAAGTAATGGGTATGCCTACTTGAAGACATGCTGCACCAAGGCCGTACCTTGGGTTTGTGAACATTTCACAAACCAAGAACCCAAAATAGGTTTAAAATAACTAAATACACACAGTACCCATTACTAGCAGAGATGGATCAGTCAGCTAAATAAATTCCATAAAAGAAGGCTTTTGTTCCAGTAGTTGAACGGAACTTCTTCAGAACTGACAAAACCATACTAATCATCACTTAAGTACTATAAAAAGTCATCTGACGTAAAATTACAAAACCTCAAAATATTTTGTGTAAAACAGGATTTAAAGAACAAGTTTCATTCAGCTCAGTGTAGGTTGTGGCATTTAACCTCAACTGCCATTGCAATTCACACAGGTTCAAATGTACATCAACAGTTCTACCCTGGAGATCCTTCTTGAGTTGATCAATCACTAAAAATCCAAATTTGTCAGAGTTAAGTAACATAATATGCTTATATAAAGCGCTGGTAATTTTATTCCTTCTAATATCTAAAATGTGTTCATATATGCGCTCTTTAAACTTCAAGTTTTACCCACAAAATAAGCCGGACAGAACAAACACTGAGCCCAAATAGACCACACTTCTAGTTTCACAGTTATACCGTCCGTTAATAATTTGCATATGTCCTTGAATGATGAAACTACCCCCACTAATAAGTACATTGTGAACAGAAACCACATTTAGCAGTACCATATCTATCAGGCAAAACATTTTTCTTCCTGTTTTGCAATAAACATTTTTACCAGTAAATCCTTCTGTAAGTGAAAAAAGGTCGCTTCTCAATTATGCTAATCAATACTGGATACACAAGAAATAATTTCAGTTCTTAATACATTCAGCAGTGGCACTACTGTCCAAAGAGTAAGTAGAAATAAGAGATCCTATTGAACTCTGTTCTACATGTTTGTGCTGGTGTTACAATCCCAGTGGCTTGGTTCAAAATAGGAGAATATATGCCCTGCATCCTCTTTGTCACCACTTCCTCTCTTACTTCATTTAAATAATCAGTTGGATAACCCCTAGCACCAAACATAGTCATGAACTTCGCATCCAACATGAAATGTGTCAAAATCAGAAATATTGGCCAGGCACACCAACTTGACCCTTAACCACAGATTTTTTTTTGGTATCTAAGGTGCCAATTGGAAAAATGTAAATACAAATTGGAAAACAGGTTTGCGATAAATATTGGAAACAGATCTGTTACATGTCAAATCTTTTCCTGACTTCAGCATCCAAAAGTGAAATATTATTAAAGTCAAAGGAATGAGAAAATGTCAAAAACTGCACAGTATTAATATAGGCCAAAAATTCCTGGAGTTTTTCTTGTGTATCATTCCATAAAAATGTCATCCAAGAATCTAGTATACAAAGGCAAACAATGAGCAAAGCTACTATTAAAAATAAATAAATACTCCCATTCTGCTATAACATAATTTGCAAACATAGGAGGTGTATGCTGTACCCATAGCCAACCCCGTTGTCTGTCTGAAATACTGGCCCTCAAAAAAATAGGAAATAGTTTTTCAAAACTACTTCCATCAATACCGCCATAGTATTGATTTTGTCCATACCCAAATCAAGATGTTTAAATTGTTCAAACCAGTTGAGGCCAATATCATGTGGAATGACAGAAAAGAGACTGTGAACATCAGTAGTCACAAACATCACATCTGATTAGAAAACGTTTAACAGTACCAAAAATACAATGAATCCTTATAAATATGAACTATTTTACCTAATCCTTTTTTCAGATTTATATCCAATAACTTTGCAGTGAAAAATCTTTTGGATTGAGTAGCATCAACAATAGGTTATGTAGTTTAGGAAAGGCAAAAATACTAGAAATCACTGATATATCATTTGAGGTAGTCGTATTAGCCTTTAGAAATCTGGTCTTGTAAAAGCTTCCAACAATAGATCAGTTCTAGCATAGGCAATATGTATTTTATTTCTCGAGATGCTTTCATGTGTGTCTTTGAACAATAACCTAATTGTGTAATTAGAATAGTCGACATGATCCATTTTTACCAGCCCCCCCCCCCCCTGCCCTTTTCATGTTTCATAACCCGGATATTGGGATCATCAGTAAGGTGATGCAGTAAAATTACTTCATTGCGAGTCAAATTGTAATATTTTTTTCTTACATGGCTGCTCTAACAACTGATGTAGCTCAAATTCACAGACACTTTCAAAGTCTGATAAATTATGCTGTAAGGAAGAAATAGACTTTGTCTATAAAGCCTTTTCACCAACATTCCTCTATCACCATTATTAAACCAAAGGGCTAGGTTTAATTTTCTAATAAACAATTTTAAATCATTTAAGGTATTAGAAACACTGGCTGTCCTTGCCGGAACAAAGATGAGACCTTTAGAAAGAAGGTTAGCATTTGCCAAGATAATATTTTTCAAAGAATAATTATAGATTTTATAGTCTCTCATCATTTAACACAATATTTAAGTTCATATGTTCAGTAAAATCATCAGAATCAACCGTAACTCTTAAATGTTCATCGTGTTTCACTGTTGCAGTTATTACTCTTGGGTTATCCTGCTGGCAGATTACCCGCAGTCGGCCTGAATTCCAAAGTCCTGGTCCGGCGTCAGTTGCTGTCGCCTCTTCCCTGACGTCAGTGCGCCAGGGGTATAAAAGATGCAGCTGACGCCATTTTCTTCTGTCTTTCTTGCCGCGTGGTGCCGGAAACAAAAGCAGTTCGCAAGTGCCGGTCGGCCGACTCCTGAGATTTTTGTGTTCGAATTTCAAATCCGAAGTCTTCATTTAAAGCTAAGTACCCCGTTGGGGAAACTTTTTTCTTGCTCCAGACCGATGTCAGAAAAAGTTAATTGTATTTCTTGTGGGAAGCAAATACCTCATAAGGACTTCCATTCTTATTGTATTCCTTGCCTAGGCCCTGATCACGATGTCACTAATTGTAGGTTTTGTGCTAGATTTAACCAACGCAGTATTAAGCATTGACACGATTTTGCATTTCACTACTTTGGCCAAAGATTTAATTAAACGATGTCGTCGGATAGCCATCCGACTACCGCAATTCACAAGAAATGCAAGGAAAAGGACAGGCATCCGAGGTCCAAAACTGACAACGAGGCATCTTCTAAGCCAGCCGCTGGTTCTCAGTGAGGCACTTTCGCAGCCCCTGACGCTCGCTATCTCAGAGCCGCAGGCCGCTTCCGACTCCCACGTGGAGCCGACTAGGCCACAGGAAACTCAAGGTATTGGACACTTGGAAAATATCCCTTCAGATAGGTCCGGAGCCGCTGAGCAGGCATCGGCTTCTGAAGGTGTTTTCAGGCCTACACAGTTATACGTAAAACCGACTTCAACTTCAAAGGCAAAGACTAAAGCTCCACTAAAGACAAAGAAACAAGTACAGCAATCCCATGGACAGGCCTCCATGCCTAAAAAACAGATGCTCAAAATGGCCGAAGACCTAATTACTTTGATCAGGGGTTCCCATCCCCCTCCTGATAAGCGGCCTAGGCAAGAGACAGGATTTGAATCTTCAGATCAGGTTTCCATTTCCTCTGATTCCTCTTCTGAACATGAATACTCGCTACCTCCCTATGAGGATTCTGATGCTGAAGAATCTTTCACGTCAGCCTCTCCTCCTGAGGATTATTCTTTTGGGGAAACCCTGCATACCATGAGGGAGCACTTCCACTGGGAGAGCCAAGACTACTCAGAATCTAAGAAAAGGCTGAGAGACTTCCTTTTACTTCCTCAGCACAAGCCTCTTGCTATTCCTCCTGTTTTAGCCATTGTAGATGATGTATTTTCAGAGTCCGGACTGTCTCCAGACTCTTTACCTCCAGCACCTGTTAAGCCAGACAGATACTACAGGGTTCCAGATTCCCATAAATTTATTTATAAAAACCCTGCTGCTGACCCAGAAACTATATATCAGGATCCTAAAGGGGGTCAAGGCTTCCACTGCAAAAAACCCTGTCCCCTCAGACAGGTATTCAAGGGCACTGGACAGATGGGGGAAAAAGATTTATACTTCTGTTACCTTGGCTGTAAGAGCTTTAAATTGCCAGTTTCATATGCTTAAATATCAGCAATACTTAATGTCACTGCTTAAACAGAAAATGTTGACAAATTCTGAATGTGCAGAAAAATGCAGGATTTATTGCATGCAGCTGAACAAGTGGGAAAGCATACTTTGCAGTGTGATTTTGACTCTCTGGACGCCTCCTGCAGGGCCGCTGTTACGGGTACTGTCATTAGGAGGTAGGCTTGGTTAAAGGAACAGAATCTGCCTGATCATGTTAAAGAAAAATGATTAGATGCTCCACTACAGCATGATACTTTGTTTGGTGTTAAAGCAGAAGAGGTGTTGAAGAAAATGGAGGACAAAGCAAAATCTATGCAGACAGTTAAGGATTTCTTACAGGTACAGCCACCCAGATTTAACAGGAACTGGCCTTCAAAGAATTGGTCCTTTCCAGTGTCAGACAGGCCACAAAGAGGCAGATACAGATGCCCCAGAGGCAAATCCCAGCGCCAAGGCTCATATAGGTCTAAACAATGGGTTGCTTCTACCTCCAAAAGCGGAGAAGACAAATCTCAGCCATACAGGAAACAGTCCCAATGACTTTACTCTGCCAGCACCGAGCACTTATCTTTTGGCAGCCCCCTTAGGGGGAAAACTAGCACTTTCACAAAATTGGCACATGATCACCCAGGACAAATGGGTCGTGAATATAGTGTCACAGGGCTACAGGTTCCATTTTCACACCCTGCCTAGGTCAAAAGGTATGCCAGACCTGCCACACAATCAATGGGCAGAGGCACAAAAACAAGTTTCATCTCTCATGGACATGAGGGCCATTCAGCGAGTGCCGCAGCAAGAGCAGGGACAAAGCCTGGAGACCAGTACTCGACCTGTCTATTCTAAACACATTTCTGGACATTCCAAAATTCAAAATGTTGACTCTGCCACAACTTCTGCCCATGCTGGGCAAGAAGGCTTGGCTTGTAACATTGGACCTAAAAGAGGCATACCTGCATGTCCCAATCAGACAATCTTGCAGAAGATACCTCAGATTCATAGCTGGCTCAATGCACTACCAATTCTCTGCACTGCCCTTTGGCTTATCTACTGCACCCAGGGTCTTCACAAAATGTCTGGCACCAGTAATTCCATTTTGCAGACAAAGAGGAATTCAAATATATCCTTACTTGGACGACTGCCTTCTTCAAGCAGAGAACAAGGACATTCAACTAAAGCATCTTGTGTTTGTAAAAAGATTACTAATTTGCCTGGGTACACAGTAAACGAAAAGAAATCAAAACTAGTTACCCTCTCAAGAGATAATATTCCTGGGTGCAAGCTTAAATACAACTGCCCAGATGGCTTATCTCACGCCAGACAAACAAAGGCAACTGACTTCTTACTTCAAAATGTTGGCAACAAGGACCCAGTTTATCTGCAAGACAAATTCTGCAGGCTTTGGGTTTCATGGCATCCTACATTCTGCTAATTCCATATGCAAGACTGCATATGAGGAAACTACAATGGTATCTAAAAAGTGTTTGGACTCAATATTGCCACAGCCTGGAAGCATTAATTACCCTCATTCCCTGCCTGCAACAGGAGTTTCGATGGTGGGCACAGGCCTGTCACCACAACAAGGGACAGCCATTCACTTTACCACAGCCAGGCAAACATTACCAACAGATGCATCAGACTATGCCTGGGAGGCACACATGGCAGGAAAATGTATTCAGGGCACGTGGTCCACAAGCCGAATGCATCTTCATATCAATCAAAAAGAGATGCTCGCTGTTCAAAATGCCCTGACAGCCTTCAAGGATCTGCTTTATCCAGGACAACTGCTGATAAAGATGGAAAATGCTACAGTCATGTGGTACATAAACAAGCAGGGAAGCACACATTCCTATCCCCTCTGCAGACTAGCCATGACTTTGTGGGACACAGCATTGACTTGCCAAGTACACCTGCAAGCACAATTCCTGCCAGGAAGGATAAATACTCGGGCAGACGAACTAAGCAGAAACCTCACAGATCCCCACGAGTGGAAACTGGATCCACAAGTCTTCAGCATGATATCAAAGAAATGGGGATGCCCAGACATCTATTTGCCCCCCCCCCCTCACAACTGCCAACTACAGATATTCTGTACAAGGACTTATCACAAGCAAGCATGGAAAGTGGATGCTCTATATCATTCAGCTGGAAATCTCTAACTCTAATCTCTATGCCTTTCCTCCTCTGCCTCTCCTCCCCAAGGTACTCCTAAAGGTCAGACAAGAGAAGCCAAAAATGATTCTAATTGCCCCAGACTGGCCCCGCCAGCACTGGTATCCAATCCTAAAGAGCTTGTCTCAAGACCCTGCCTGGACATTACCTCTAATTCCTCACTTACTGACCCAACGAAACAATCAGATCCTGCACAGTCAACTCAGTACCCTAAATCTGGCAGCACGTCAGATAATGTAGCCATTCATAACACACCTCTCTCTAAAGCAGTGATGGATGTTATTTTGGAGGCCAGGAGGCCCAGTACCAGAAAATCTTATGTAGAAAAATGGAAGAGATTCTGTGCTTGGAACCAGGCACAAGGAATTGACACGTTTGTACCACATATTCCTCAGATTTCACAATACCTAACTGAGATGCTGGACAAAGGCCTATCCTTTTCATCAATTAAAATCCATGCCTCTGCCATTTCAGCTCATTACAATACGGAACCCCCTATTTTTTCTCATCCATTGCTAAGGCAGTACCTCAGAGGGGCCAAAAACATAAGACCTCCAAGGAGAGCACCATTACCTGCATGGGGCCTCAATTATGTCTTGGAAAAACTCACACTGCCTCCTTTTGAGCCAGCCAGTACAGCTGAGATAAAGTTCTTATGGAAAACAGCTCTGCTCCTAGCAATAACCTCTGCAAGACGAGTCTCAGAGTTGCAGGCACTCATGGCTGTGGAACCTTTTATCATTTTCCATTCAGACAGGGTTTCTCTAAGGACAAACGCGACATTTATGCCTAAGGTAGTGTCCATCGTGGCCCTTAATCAAACCATTCATTTGCCTATTTTTTATCCAAACCCACAGAATAAGGGTGAGAGACTCCTGCATTCTTTGGACATAGACAGCTATGCTTCTACTTAGAACTAAAGCTTTCAGAAAGGCTGAGCAACTCTTAGTGGCATATGCTGCAGGATCACAAGGAAAGGCGATCTCAAAGCAGACTATTTCAAAATGGATAGGCCACTGCATTCGTTTCTGCTATTCACAACATGGCAAATCAGTGCCTAATGGCATTAGGCCACATTCAACCAGAGCAGTAGCCACGTCAGCAGCCTTCCTCAGAGGAGTACCAACCAAAGATATTTTAGAGGCTGCAACTTGGAGTTCAGTGCACACTTTTACAAGGCACTACCACTTACCTCTCTACTCTAAAATCCAGAGCAGGCTTTGCCACTGCAGTTCAGCAGGGCCTTATAGCCTCTCCTAACCATATTTAGACCCAGCCACCCACCCTCAGCTTTGAGATTCAACCCAAGTGGAATGACCAACAGTGAAACACGATGAACATAGTACAGTTGTGTACCTACCATAAATGTAGATGTTCGAGTGTATTCGCTGTTGCAGTCCAGGTTACCCGCCCACCATCCCTCTTTTCTTTGCTGGGACTCATCTGTCCTTCTCTATTCTATACAACCTATGTGGTGTATTTGTTTGTAGATGAAGGAAATGTTTACTTTAGTGCATGCATACTTATTGGCATTATTTTAGCCTACCCTTTTGGGGGCACCTGACATCTGGGGCAAGAAAAACTGAAGAAAATGGCGTCGGCTGCATCTTTTATACCCCTGGCGCACTGACGTCAGGGAATAGGCGACAGCAACCGACGCCAGACCAGGACTTTGGAATTCAGGCCGACTGCGGGTAGCCTGCCAGCAGGATAACCCAAGTGTAATGACTGCAGAAGTGAATACACTCGAACATCTACATTTATGGTAGGTACACAACTGTACTTTCTGGTTGTAATTCTTCTTCGGTCTCACTCCCTGCCTGTGATAAAATTCATTCTGGTCCTGCTGTTTGTGCACTGTTTGATCATTGCTTATAATTCCGTATTTTTTCTGATCTGCATACTGGTTCCTGGTCTAAGGGGTGTGTGCAAATTTTGGCCTCTGTCTGAAAGTTGCTGTGCAATGAGCAAGTTTCCGTGGTCCAAATCATTGAGATTGGTTGAAAATGCGCAGTTTCCATGACTACCTAGTGGTTGAGGATGTACTCTGCCTTTTGCATAATCCTCTGTATCCCTTTTGAATTTTAGAAGTTTGCATTGCAAAATGGTATTGCAAACACAGTATACAGTCTTAAATGAATTAAGATAGTCAGTTTCATAATGATTGAATAAAAGGTCATCACAAATACATTGATTTAAATAGACCAGCTGCTAGGATAGGTGTTCTAATTCAGAATTGTTGTATTTGACCACAGTTTTCATTATGCCAAGTCCTGCATTATCAAAAATAGCACATAACTCCTTAAGCATGTCCGGTTTCGCAGCAGCACTATTGGGAAAGCATCATAATCTTAAACCCTTGGGGGACACACTGGGCTTTGATATCCTTAATAAAATAGGAGTTCTCCAATTACAATTTCTTGAATTTCAGGAGCAGCTTTTCAAAAGATTTCAGTTTTTTCACTTCAAGACTGAGACTGTTCATAGTTAGGGCCATTATAGCCACATCAGCAATGAAACTGAAATGATTAATTTTCCATTCGTGAAACTTCAAAGGTGAAGTAGGAGAATGTATGTTGTTTCAACCAGACACTGCCGTGGGTTGAGTTGAAGGCATATCAAAACTGTTGGTACTGTTTGTTACATTCATAGCTCCTTGTGTCAAATGGAATCATTAGAATATAGGCTGACCTGTTGTAACAGTAATGTCAGGTCTCCCACAGTTCTCCTATTGTCCAAATTGAAACTTCCAAGATCCATTGCTGCACTTGCTCCAGGAGACGAGACAATTCCACAAAGCAAGAACCTGAAACAGGTTTAAAACAATTAAGTACACACAGTACCTGTTACAGCACAGCAGAGGTGAATCAGTCAGCCAAATAACTTTCTTGGGTGGCATAAGCCAGGAAACCTTGTTGGCTAGGCTTACGGAAGCCCTCGGGCCGATAGCCTAGTACCTACCGATGAACCTAAATAAAATCCACAAAAAAAAAGTTTATTAAAAAGTTAAGTGCTTTCGTTCCATTTGTTATATGGAACTTCTTCAGAACTGACAAAAGCATGCCAGCCATCACTTAAATACTATAAAAACCATCACCTGATGTAAAAATCAATTACAAAACCTCAAAATGTTGCAATTGTAAAACAGGATTTAAAAAACAAGTTTCATTCAACCCAAGGTAAGTTATTGCATTTAACCTCAGCTGCAATTGTAATTCACACAGATTCAAATGTGCATCAACAGTTCTACCCTGGGGATCTTTCCTGACTTGATCAATCACTAAAAATCCAAATTTGTAAGAATTAAATAACATAATATGCTTATATAAAGCACTGATAATTTTATTCTTTCTAATATCTAAAATGCGCTCTTTAAACTTCCTTGAAGTTTTACCCACGTAATAAGCAGGGCAGAACAAATGCTGGGTCAAACAGACCGTCCATTAATAACATCTATATGTCCTTGAATGTTGAAGCTACCCCCACTATTATAAGTGCATTGTGAACAGAAACGTTTACTAGTACCATATCAGGCAAAGCCTTTTTCTTTCTGTTGTTTTCCAGTAAGCATTTTAACGAATGATCCCTTCTGTGAGTGAAAAAGGGTGTCTCCCCATTTTTGCTAATCAGCACTGGAAGTACAAGAAGTAAATTCCAGTTCTTCTTAATACATTCAGCAGTGCCGCTACTATCCAAAGATTCTTGGATGATATTTTTGTTATGGAATGATATACAAGCAAAACTGCAAGAATGTTCGCCTGTATTAATGACACTGCAGTTTTTGAAATTTTCTCATTCCTTTGATTTTAATAAGATTTCATTTTTGGATGTTGAAGTCAGTAAAGATTTGACACGTAACAAATTTGTTTCCAATATTTATCACAAACCTGTTTTCTAATTTGCATTTACATTCTTACAGTTGGCACCCAAGATACCAGAAAAAAAACTGTGGTTAATAGCCAATTGGTGTGCCTGGCCAGGATGATTTCTGATTTGGATACATTTCATGTTGGATGTGACAAGTTATTGACTATGTTTGGTGCTAGGAGTTATCCAGTTGATGTCTTAAATGAAATGAGAGGAAGTGGTGACAGAGGATGCAGGGCATATATTCTCCTATTTTGAACCAAGCCACTGAGGTTGTAATATCAACACAAGCATGTAGAAGAGTTCAGTAGGATCTCTCTTATTTCTACTTATTCTTTGGACAGTAGTGCCATTGCTGAATGTGCTAAGAACTGGAATTTATTTCTTGTAGATCCAGTATACATTAGCAAAATTGGGGAGAGACCCATTTTCACTTACAGAAGGAATCCGTCGTTAAAATGCTTATTGGAAAATAACAGGAAGAAAAAGGTTTTGCCTGCTCGATATGGTACTAGTAAATGTGGTTTCTGTTCACAGTGTACTTATATTGTTAGTGGGGACAACTTTCGAGGACATAAGTATGTTGTTAACGGAGGGTATAATTGTGAAACGTGAAATGAGGTCTGTTTGGCTCAGTGTTTGTTCTGCCCGGCTTATTATGTGGGTAAAACTTCAAAGAAGTTTGAAGAGCACATATATGAATACATTTTAGATATTAGAAAGATAAAATTATCAGTGATTTATATAAGCATATTATGTTATTTAATTCTCACACATTTGGATTTTTAGTGATTAAGTCAAGAAGGGGATCCCCAGGGTAGAATTGTTGATGTATAATTTGAATCTGTGTGAATTACAATGGCAGTTGAGGTTAAATGCAGTAACCTACCCTGGGCTGTATGAAATTACTTTAAATCCTGTTTTGCAGTTAAAACATTTTGAGGCTTTGTAATTGATTCATTTTTACGTTAGGTGACTTTTTATAGTACTTAAGTGATGGCTAGTATGGTTTTGTCAATTCTGATGAAGTTCCAGACACCTATTGGAACAAAAGAGCCTAACTTTTTAATAAACCTTGTTTTGTGGATTTGATTTGGCTGACTGATTCATCTCTGCTGTGCTGTAACGGGTACTGCATGTATTTAGGTTTGTGAACATCATAATATCTCATTGTGGGTGGACTGACAGTTTTCTTCAGAATATCAAATGCTCTTTGCTGGTGTTCAACCAGGACCAGTTTACATTTTTGCGTGTCAACTCACGTAATGGTGCAGAAAGCTCACTCAAGTCTGGGGTGAACTTTCCTAAATAGATGACCATACCTAGAAAGTGTTATAAAGCTGTGACATTCTCTGGAACTGGCATTTCATCAATTGCTGTTTGCTTAGACGGATCTGGTTGTAACCTAGAACTTGTAAACAAATGTCCCACGTACGTAGTTTCCTTCAGTTTGAATTTACATTTCTGAGGATTCATTTTGTGATTTACTTCACGTGCACAGTGTAGAACTTTCCTGAGATTTCTGTCATGTTCGTCTTCAAGACTGCCCACAGCAATAATCCCATGTACATGGATAACAAGAAAAAATGTGTTCTATGGCACATTGAAATATTTCACTGGCAGAATTAATTCCAAATGTGATTCTTAAAAATGTATCAAATGGGTGTACTGAATGTTAACAATGAGATTTGCAATAAAGCAAAATTTGCCAGAAAGAGCTTTTTGCATTTAAGACTGAAAAAACAGTGGAATTTGACATGAGGGAGCGACTACCTCTTCTACTGTACATATTGGATGATATGGATGCTTAAGTGATTTGTCTCTTGAATCAATACATATTCAAATAGCATCCAAGCTATTCTTATTAGCTATCACCATGGAGGATACCTATTCAGTTGGTTCTTCTACTGTAAGGACACCTCAATTCTCTGTTTTTGTCTAGTTCTGCTTTAACTTTACTCTGCATTGCTACTGTAATCTTCCGTGCTGGTCTGACAACTGGACTGACTTTGTTGTTCAACTTCATGCAGTATGTGAGTGGAAGTTTACCAAGCTAGTCTTTGAAAATATCAGCACATTCACTAAAAATATATGGTGGACCTCTCTCCTAAATTAAATCAGTCCCATTCTCAGACTGTCTTTGAGGCCTAACAGTGACTGCATTTTTGACTGTGTAAAACTGCAAGTCATAGCTGCTTCCAGCAGAATGGCATGAAAAAACTACTGCACTATCAGTTTGAATCTCTTCACCACCGTAAGCAACTTGTTTTGCACACTTTGCTGAATCAAGTTTCTCACCAGCTTTTACTTTAGCAAGCATTTGTGCTGATATAACATTGCACTTAGATCCAGTGACTACTTTAAGCTCTACAGGTTTCCAATTAACTTGTACAGTACAAAATATTTCACTGTTTGCAGACAACTGATAGGCTACTGTATTAACTGTTTCATCGATCCACAGAGACACCATCAACATAGAAAGTGTGCTCAGAGCTCTTAGAGTTTGCTACAGTCTTTATCTGATCTACTTGCTTTTCAAGATATTCTCTCTTAATACAAGTTTGCAACATTTTTGACTTGGAAAGCCTTTTGAAATTATTCCACTTTTTTCATTTGTGACATTGCTGACCAAAAGCTAAATATTTTTCCCATTTAGGTTCATGACTGCCTCCACAATTGTAACAGTTAACAGTAAGATTGAGTATGGCACTGCCTGTCTGTTTAGATTTCTTTTTCATCTTAACTTTCTGCTGCACACTGTCCACATTCGAACAGGCAGATACCGTAGACATGCTTTTCTTCATAAGCATATTTGTATGCTTTTCTTTAATCTCATGTACTTGACAAATCTCAGTGGCTTTGCTCAATGTTAATTCACGATCTTGAAACAAAATCTTTCTCGTTAAATCATTAACAACACCACATACAAAACTCTCTTTTATCAACTCATCTCGTAATTAACCAAATCTGCATATTTTTCTTTATTTTTTAAGTTGGTAATACATAGTGCAGTCGTTTCACCAGGCTTTTGACGACTTGCGTAAAATTTGTGCCTTTTCCATTGTAATATTCGTTTGAGGGTTACACACATCTCTAAATCAACATTTTAAGCACTCTGAGTCTTCCCCCGTTTCAGCCTGTATCCCAATATGGTGGTTCTCCCTTCCCCTGCATACATGACCTGTGCATACACAAATGAACATTCCTGCTCAGAGGCCTCTGAGACAGGTAAATTGAGAAGTAAAAATGCTCTTGTACATATGTCTTCATCAGAAAATGCAGCCTGTATGAAAATATCCTATTCTTGCTCAAACACTTGCCAATTCTCAACAGTATTATTATCAAACACCAGTGGTTCAGGTCTGCGAAATCCCTCTGCCATAACAACATAATTCTTTTAAACAGAAGTATAGACCTGGCACTTGCAGTTTGGCTCAAGTGCACAACCATCTCTCCGAAAATGCTTTGCTTTAACACTCCAGATACCTCAAACACTTCGGATACTTAGAAAAGTCTTGGTTACTGTGAAAAAGTTGCACATTGCAAAAGAAATTCGGATATTGTAGCCTTTTCGAATATTTTAAACACTTCAGAGATTTATTAAGCACTTTAAATATTATGCCTCTGTCTCAGACATTTCAAACATCTCAGAAATTATATTGAACACTTTGAATGCTATGCCACATGTTTGGCGACTGAACATCATCTGAAACAAATTTAAGTAACTTTGAATAGCCGCTGATCTGTTTGTGAGTTCACTGCTGGATATTGCTCCACTCCTAACTGTGTGCCTATTGGTTTGCGAGCTGCTTTAACATCGGATCCCATTCTGACACCATGTCAGATGTCTTGTGTATTCAAATGAGACACACTGAGTCTGGGTATGGGTTCAAGTTGTTTATTATACATACACACATCAGGAGCTGTAATTTGTACATATACTTCATATGCTTACTGGCTGACTTGTAACTTCTAGCACGCGCACATGCATCTAAATTTAAGATTGCACTCACACTGACTACACAAAATGACACTGATGTCACACATGCTCAATAACTTATATGCACGTGTTGTCTAGCTGCAGTGGCTGACTAGGTTCAGTATACACACTGATCTACACCTCGTACCCTTAGGAAGTCAAACAGGTTAAACAGGATACCACAGACTCATAAGTATTTATTTTGTAATCCTAATGCAGACCATTCAGTGAGTTCTTTATCTAAAACTGTTTCAGCTAACACTTTACTGTGGCTAATCCCATTTCCTTTGATAAGGATAGGAAGCATTTGAGAAGTTAAAGAAGGAGAAAGGTCTGTTATTTTCCATCCTTTTTGTAAGACCCTCACTCATCAGGGCTGACTACAAAGCAGTCTCTTAAATGAAACTGAAACTCGAGATCTCTCTGGAACTTTAAAAAATTTCTCCAAGGCAAACTTCCTACTTCTAAGTGATACCCTAGCAAGTTTCATATCCCCCCCGCCGCCCAGATAGCTGTACTGCTTATGCAGCAATGCACACTGCTAACTTGTATCAACATGTAAACAACTGCACAGAAGTAGTTGTACCCAGTAGAAAGAAGCACAGGGCAGACCCTAAAAACAACGCTCCCTGGTGGGACCACAGTATCTGTAAGCTTTATAACAAAAGGAAGAAAATTGTGGCCAAAAATGAAGTGCAACATGCAGCATGTTAGAAATCCCATCATTAAATAAGGAATGTAGAAGTCTAACTAAAGCTACCACGACCAAATCTTAGGCAAAAAAATAGCCACTCAGGCCAAAGACAACCACAAGGCCTTCTTAGCTGTGTCTGTAATCTAAAATGCACGTTGAGCAGTGGGCTGAGCTGATTGTGTTCTGTGCCACCTATACTTTAGCTGAAAATACTGTATAGCAAACCTCCTGACCGATGAATTTAGCTCATACTTAATCTCCCACACCCCCAGTATCACACAGAACCAAGTTCTGAAAAAACTCTCGGAAGACAAAATACTGCATCTCTGTGTCCTGACAATATCCCTGGAAGTATCCTGATTATTATGAAGCTTTATAAAATTTCTCTGAGTATATTATATCATTTGTCATATAAGTTGCATCTGTTCTTAACCAGTGATCTGATGATGTCAGTTTTCATTCATTCCTCAACAGTTGAGTTCACAACTCAACCGCTTTTTACAATTCATGGCTACTGGAAACTGTCAAGCTCCTTCCTTACCCATAACGCCCCATTCCCATAACATACCTCAGATCTCATTTGCTGCCTTCACATATGGACATGGTTGCTGTGAGCTCTTGAGCTTTAAAGTGAATTAAGTGCTTACATTTTTCTCTCCTTACCTTGTGCTAATTACTTGCTTTATCCAACCTTATCCTACACTTTTGAAGTGTATTTCTAAGTACCACTCTTGGTACCCCTTGGGTCTGGAGAACTTTACTAGTACTACAATGCCCATCTCAGCTTCTTCTCTGATCCGACCCATGGTTTCATAGCCTTTGGATCAGAGTCTTCCAGTACTATCTTTGTTGTATCTGAGGATTGTGTCTTTGGCTCTGATACATTCTCTGAGTGCACCGCCTCTGAGCATGTCTGTGCCAGACTAGACGCCTAAGCATCATTGTCTGTTCCAAGGAGTTAGTCGACTCCAAAGATATCAGAGCCGTGACATTGGACAGTTCAGCCCCAATGTCTGCCTGATGTGGACTGCCTTTTCCTCTGAGGGAGCAGATAGTTTGGAAGCATGTTTTCTCAGCTCCGTTGGCCTCCTCCCCG
Organism: Protopterus annectens; assembly: GCF_019279795.1. NCBI lineage: Eukaryota > Metazoa > Chordata > Ceratodontiformes > Protopteridae > Protopterus > Protopterus annectens. The sequence goes on from NC_056733.1 coordinate 621,203,689, forward strand.
GAGTGCTCTGCCTTTGAGGTGGTAGCAAAAGTGTTCTCTCCTTCTGGACAACGGACGGGTCCACCCGGCTCAGATCCTCTCTCTGGATCCCATGTGGCATTCTGCCTTGAACCTCATCACTCTGCTTCACAGGGTCAGCCAGCCCAACGTCTCCAGTTTACCCAGCAGGGTATACTTATTTCTTCACATACTTCTCTGGAACAACCCACTAATGAAGCCCCTAGGAAGAGAGAGTGCAAGAGGAGACACTTAGATTCTCCTCAAGAGACTATCACCAAAGATATTGATTTTGATGAGGGGGGATGGTCCTCATGATCACCACTTGATGACATTCTCCATTGTGATATCCTGGAAATCCTCAGGTAAAAGGGGTGGTTGATCTACCGATAACCCTTCCCAGTAGGAATCCGTATTCCTGGAAGCCTTTGGGTCTGGCCCATCTACCTCCTCAGTAACTCCGTCCGCCGATGAGCTCATTGATTTGATCTCTAGGCAGGCATGGAAGGAACCAGATTCTGTTGAACTATTCCCCAAGAGACCAGACAGGATCCTAACACCACTGAAAGAAAGTGTGTTTTAGAGCAAGGGTGTACCAGTAGATGCCATGGAGTTGTAGCAGTAGCCACAAAGAAAGAAGTTGTTGAACAGAGTTCATCTGTCCACCCCCCCACCCCCCAACAGGGAGTCCAGGGTTTTGGACAGATTTGGGAAGTGTGTATCTGCTTCAGTGACCTCTGCACTCAGGTCACTGCACTATTTGGCACACCAGTAGATTGCAGAGGGATTTGATTAAAGAGGTCTCCCTTCTGTGGGACCATACTTCAAGGCACAGAGCTCGATTGCCTTATAGTTGGCTTCTCCACAGTCACTCACAAATTCATCGGAAAGGCTCATTTCACATGCAGCTGAAGGTCAAAAAGTCAAAGTAAACTTTGTCATTTAGAACTACACAAGTGTAGCCTAAACAAAATTTCATGCATTAGCTCAATCCTTGAGATTACGAAGGAAAGTGAAACAATGCACACAAGTAGAGGAATAAACATAACTAACGAATAGAATACTGCTCCCAATACACGCAATAAAGAGCAGAGACATTTGCCAACACTCGTATACGAAAAGAATACCCTCCCCCAAATTAAATTAACTACCCTATTTAAAGTTATACCAAACACACTACAGATTGAAATGCCTAAGTTACTTGTCTAATATTGCACTTGAGTGAATTAAATAGTGATGACTATGGATATAATTAAATATTGCATTTACTTGGAATATATGTAAGTATATATTGCGCAATTAAAACTTGACTTGTGTCCAGAACCCTGGGACTAGTGCCCAAGTTCATAAGTCTAATCACTGTAGGTTAGAAACTGTTACTGAATCTTGTAGTACTGCAGTGGATGCTGCAATATCTCCTGCCCAATGCCAGATGCTTACAGTCCATGCACAGGATGCGTATTGTCCTGTATTATTTTAGTGGCCTTTCAGATGTTTCTTGCAGAATAAAGATGATATATCCATGGAAGACTGGAACCTGTTACTTTCTCTGCAACCCTCACCACTCTTTATAGCGCTTTCCTTTCAGTAACTGTGCAGCTTCCAAACCATACTTTGAAGTTGCAGGTGAGGATGCTCAATATTGCACCTCTATAGGAGGTGGAGAGAATGAAGAGGAAGCTTAACTTTTTTTTAGCCTTTTTAAAAAGTGGAGGTATTGGTACACTTTCTTGACCAGTTGGCTGGTGTTTCCCGATGATGAGAGATCCTCAAGTATGTGTACACCCAGGAATTTCATAGTCTTAACCTTCTCCATACTCTCACCATTGATCCTGAGCACTGGGTGGTTTGTTCTCCTTTTCCTGAAGTCGATGATAATCTCTTTGGTCGCACTTGCATTTAGGTCATGATTGATTGTTTACCTCACACCAACTGATCAGAGGTGCCATGTCCTCACCTCACCAAGGTATTTCAAGGGTGGCGGGTTCAGGCATTGTCCATTAGGAGGCATGCCTGGATGTGCTTGTGTAATTTTGCAGAGCTCTTCATCTCCTCCTCAGTCAGTTTCCTGTGACTTTGTTTTGCCCTAAGGTTAAAGGAAGCACTCTCCAGGTGTGAACAAGATGGTAAGACCCTCACTGCAGTAGACATATGTCTTTTGACCCCCTCAAAAGTCCACCTCTAGGAATCAGAGTGGTGGTTGAAAAATGTGGTTCAGAAAGTCGTAGGGTCCTTTCCAAGATCCATGTGAAATTAGTTTTCACCATGGGCAGAGGGAGAAACACTAATGGAAGACACCACCCACATGGTTGAGTAGGCCTGCAGAACCAGGGGTCTAGAGATTTCTCCTCTGACGGACCCTATCAGCGTTCCTGAAAGGAGACCTGATTGCTCAGCTCTGGAAGCAATCAGGGGTCATCTGTCCCTGCATCAGAGAGCCTGGCTAGACATTAAAAAAGCTAAATGGGTGCAGAAGATTTCCAGAGGTTATGTAATTCCCTTTTCCCTACCCCCTCCTTCAACATTCAACAAAATTCCTGATGTTCCAGTCAGTCAGAGAAAAGCAGCAGTTCTAGAAATAAAAAAAAGCTGCTAGAGGGAGTCATCCAAGAAGGTACCCATAGTCCACATGGAATCCAGAACTTACTCAAGATTCTTTTAGTGCCAAAGAAAACAGGAGACTGTGGACCTATTTTGGATCTCTGCAATCTGAACAAATCGATTCAGTATACAAATTTCCAGATAGTCACTGTCGAGTCCATTTTATCTTTTCTGCACGAGAATGACTGGATGTGCTAGGTAGATCTTGGGATGCATACTATCACATAAAAATGAACAGATGATCCAGGAGATACCTACCCTTCTGGCTGGGAGCCAGTCATTACCAATTCAGAGCACTACCCTCTGGCCTCACCACAGCCCCCAGGGTGTTCACCAAACGCATGGCAGTAGTAGCTGTTCACTTGAGGCTGCAGGGATTCTGGGTGTTTCCATACTTGAAAGGCTGCCGCATAACCCCTCTGACCAGGCATCTTCTCATAAGAGACTGTGTACCTCAGATTTGCTCTCATCTAGGAATTACCATCAACCACAACAAATCTCAGAACCATTTCGGTCATTAGAGTTCATAGGAGCTTTTTTCAACATATCAGTGACAGCTCCCCTTCCCTTACAGAGGGTACAAACTATTCAATTTCAAGTCAAAAAGGTAATTCAGAATTCTTCTCTTTTGGCTGAATTGATTCTACAGGTCTTGAGGTCAATATCTGCCACTATATAGTTCTAGTACTACTAGCAAGATACCATATGAGAATTCTTCAATGGAGTTTAGCAACTTAGTGGTCAATTTTACATCAACCTATGTCCACCCAATTCAGGTAACTTAGACATGCAAAAAGTATTTCTTGTGGTAGATTCAGTCAGAACCGGTATTACAAAGCCATCCCTTCATTCTCCCTCATCCCAAAGCCATAGTGACCATGGATGCTTCCCAAATTGGGTAAGGGAGCACTTCTTGGGAAAGGCAACGCAAGGCACATGGTCCCCCAAAGAGGCCAACACTCATATCAGTGCTCTAGAAATTAGAGCAGTACTCCTGGTATTGCAGTCCTTTCAAGACTCTCTCCATTCCAGGACTGTTGCATTTCAAATGGACAATATGTCGGTAGTATGTACATCAACAAACAAGGAAGGACCTGATCTTAACCCTTTTGTTGAGAAGCTCTGTGGGTGTGGCAAGATTGATGTTCTTGTTTGTGAAACATGGTTAACGAGCAATGACTGGAAACCAGATGTTCTTCGTGTTTCACTGTTTCAGTCATCACACTTGGGTTATCTGCCTGCAGGTAGCCCTCAGTCAGCCCGAATACCAGAGTCTTGGGATTTCTGCGTCGGATGCTGTCACCTCTTCCGTGACATCAGGGGGTATAAAAACATGCAGCCAACACCTTTCCATCAGCTTTTCTTGCCGCACAGGATCCCGAAGCAGTTTGCAAGTGCCAGTTGGCCGCTACCTGAAATTTTCGTTGTTCGAGTTTCAGACCTGAAGTCTTCTAAAGCTAAGTACCCTGTTGGGGATCCTTTTTTCTTGATCTAACCGATGTTAGAAAAAGTTAACAATTGTCTTGCCTGTGGAAAGCAAATACCTCGCATAGATTTTCACTCTTACTGTATCAGCTGTTTAGGCCCAGATCACGATGTTCCTTGCTGTAGGTTTTGTGGCCTGTTTAATGCCCAAACTATTCGTTGTCGGGCTATCTTTGTCGCTAAATTCTTTTGCTCTCCATATTCTGAAATGGCTTTGATAATCCATCCGGCTTCCGATCGTCCGAAAAAACGTAATGCTAAAAACAGAGACAGACCTCCATAGTCCGGTACTCACTGAGGTGCCTTCGCAGCGCCTGATACCTGCTTCTACAGATTCGCAGGCCTCTGCTGAGACCCATTCGGGATCCAGTATGCTGCGAGATGCTTCCTCGAATATGGAACCTGCGGATGTCTCTACCTTGGATGGGTCTGGAACCGCTGTGTAGGCACCGGCTTCTGAGGGTGTATTCCGACCTTCCGATGTTCGTATTAAACAGACTTCTTCGTTTGTGACTAAAACTACTGAGTTTCTCAGGCCCAGAGTTCGCACTACGCCTAGAAAACTGACCACTAAAGCACATGCTCAAGCCCCCATGCCACATAAACAAATGTTTAGAAAGGCTGAAGACCTTGTAACTTATTGGGGAAGCCAGCCTTCCCCCTCTATAAGACAAAGGATTGATTTTCCTCCTGATTCTACAGACAGTAAGTCCGATGGCTCTGATACCTCTGATTACCAGGATATTCCCTTGTCTACCTATGAGGATTCAGATGCTGAGGATTCCATTCCCTCTGCCTCCCCTCCAGAGGACTTTTCATTTAGTGAAACCGTGCATATCTGTAGAGAGCATTTCTACTGGGAATGCCAGGACTACCCACAGTCCAAAGAGAGACTCAGAGAATTTTTTGATTTGGCTCAGCTTCATGGAATTCCGTCTTCCTCCTGATACATTACTACCAGCTCCTAGAAAGCCTAACCGGTACTAGAGAGTACCTGACTCTCACAAATTTCTTTTAAGAATCCCACTATGGATCCAGAGACCTTTTCCCAGGGACCTAAAGGTATTAAGGCTACTACAGCCAAAAACCCTACCCCTTCGGACAGGGATTCTAGAGCTTTAGACAGATGGGGTAAGAAGGTCTATACCTCTGCAACTCTTGCCATAAAGGCTTTAAATTGCCAGTTTCACATGTTGAAGTACCAGCAGCATATTATTGAACTAATTAAACAGAAAATGTTGTTGCTTCCAGATTGTGCAGAGAATAAAAATTCACAAGAGTTAAGGCATTCAGCAAACCAAGTTAGTAAAGGCACTTTGCAGTGTGGCTTTCATGCCTTAGAATCATCTTGCAGGGCTGCTGTCACTGTGTTTGTACTGAGAAGGCATGCTTGGCTGAAAGAACAAACCTTGCCAGACTATGTCAAAGCAAAATTACTAGATGCTCCATTAAACCAGGAACGTTTGTTTAGCACAAAAGTATAAGCCGTTCTTAAAAAGATGGAAGAAAAAGCTAAATCTATGCAAACTGTTAAGGATTTCTTACAGGTACAGCCACCTAGATTCAGTAGGCATTGGCCTTCAAAAAAATTGGTCCTTTCCAGACCCTCTCAGGCCTTCTCAGTCCGAGCCCAGGGACAGCGGGCCACCAAGACTACAGTATCAGGGTATGCCGATATCTAAGCAATGGAGTGCTCCCACCTCAAAAACAGGGAGTGGTAAGCACCCCCTTATGGAATAAGATCACAATGACTTGCCTATCATCTTTCCCAGCCATGCCCGAGTACTGGCACCTCTAGGAGGAAAACTCGCCCTGAATTAAAAAAAATGGGATGTCCATTACTCAGGACCAATGGGTCCTAAGCATCCCACGGATGCATATTCTATTTCCTGTCACTGCCAGCTCCAAACGGGTTGCCAGACCTTCCTTCAAACCAGTGGGCAGAGGCTCAAAAGTAAGTACTTTCTCTTCTCAGTATCAGGGCTTTTTCAACCTGTTCCAATACAGCAAAGGGGACAGGGTTTATATTCCAGACTGTTCCTGGTGCCCAGAAAAGAGAGCTCATGGCCCCCTGTCCTGGATCTGTCCATTCTCAACACCTCCTGGGTGGTCCCAAAATTCAAAATGCTTACACTTCTGCAGCTGCTTCCTATGCTAGCCAAGGACTCCTGGCTAGTCACCGTAGACTTAAAAGAAGCTTATCGGCACATCCCCATAAGGGAGTCTTTCAGCAAAAATCTACGTTTCAGGGCAGGCTCTATGCACTATCAGTTCTCTGCACTTCCCTTTGGCTTATCTACTGCGCCCAGGGTATTCACAAAGTGCCTGCCTCCAACCATTGCATACTGCAGGCAGAGAAATATTCAAATTTACCCATACTTGGTTGATTGCCTGATTCAGGTGGACATTCAGGAATTGCCACTTCAGCACTTGGCATTTGTTAAGAGACTTCTAACTTCTCTGAGGTACACCATCAACGGAAAGAAAATCACATCTCGTGCCCAGCCAACAGATTGTATTCCTGGGAGCAAGCTTGAGCACAACCTCCCAGATGGCATTCCTCAATCCAGAAAAGCAGGTTCATTTGACAAACTACGTCAAACTAATGGCCACCAAGACCCAGCTATCTGAAAAGAAAAATACTGCAATCCGTAGGGTTCATGGCCTCATACATTCTATTTCCATATGCAAGACTACATATGAGGAGACTTCAGTGGTACTTAAAAAACATTCTGGTGTCAACACTCTCAGGACTTGGAAACATTGATTCCTATAATTTCTTCTCTAAGGGCAGAGTTCCGTTGTTGGGCAGAGGTTTCAACACTCTCAGGACTTGGAAACACTGATTCCTATAATTTCTTCTCTAAGGGCAGAGTTCCTTTGTTGGGCAGAGGTTTCAACACTCTCAGGACTTGGAAACACTGATTCCTATAATTTCTTCTCTAAGGGCAGAGTTCCTTTGTTGGGCAGAGGTTTGCAACCATAACAAGGGGCTTCCTGTCACTCAACCCCTTGCTGCCCAAATCCTGACAACAGGCGCATCAGTCTATGCATGGGGGGCTCACATGGCAGGCAAATGGAGCCCAGGACAAATTCATCTGCACATCAATCAAAAAGAAATGTTAGCTGTACAGAATGCTCTGACAGCCTTCAAATACCTTATCCTTTCAGGACAACTCTTGATAAAGACAAACAACATTACAGTTATGTGGTACATAAACAAGCAGGGGGGAACTCATTCCTACCCACTATGCAGGTTAGCCATGGCCCTGTGGAACAGAGCCTTGAGCAACCAAGTGCACCTGCAAGCTCAGTTCCTGCCAGGCAAACAAAATTCACTGGCAGACGACTTGAGCACAAATCTACTGGACCCACACGAGTGGAAACTGAAGCCCAACTCATTCAAGCTTCTAATCAACAGGTGGGGACCACCGGAGCTATACCTCTCTGCCTTCCCCCAAACCCATCAATTGAGCAAATTTTTTCACCAGAAATCCCCACAGCCAAGCATGGCGAATGGATGTCCTGTACTTTACATGGGAAAACCTCTCAATTTATGCATTTCCCCTTCTGCCGCTACTCTCAAAAGTACTGCTCAAGATCAAGCAAGACAGACCAAGGACAATCCTTATGTACCAGACTGGCCATGCCAGCACTAGTACCCACTCCTACGCAGTTTGACAGCAGTGTCACCCCACCCTGGCACCTACATCAGACCCCCCTCCCTGCTGTCCCAGCAGGAGGGACATATTTTGCATCCTCAGCTGCAAACTATGAACCTTGCAGCCTGGCTTATTCCCTGAACACACCCACCAGCAACCTTTAGCACACAGGTGTTGGACGTCACCCTTGAGGCCAGAAGGCCTAGTACTAGGAAATCCTATTAAAAAAAATGGAAAAGATACTGTTCTTGGAGCCAGTCTCCAGGAAAGAACACTGCTGTGCCCTCCTGACCTCTAATTCTAGATTACCTAGCAGAGCTGCTCCACAAAGGCCCTTCCTTCTCATCAGTTAAGATTCAGGCCTCTGCCTTCTCAGCTTATTGCAATACGGAGCCATCTCTCTCTTCGCACCCTCTGATACCACAGTTCCTGAGAGGAGCCAACTATTTAAGACCCCCCTGAGGAGAGCTCCCTCCCCTGCCTGGGACCTTAACTTAGCACTAGAGAAGCTCACACTTCCCCCTTTTGAACCTGCTGCTACAGCAGAGTTAAAATTCCTCTCTTGGAAAACAGTCTTACTTCTAGCCATCACTTCAGCAAGAAGAGTGTCTGAGCTACAGGCACTAATGGCTGTGGAACCCTTCCTTATTTTCCAGGCTGACAGGGTCTCCATCAGAACTTAACCCATCATTTATGCCCAAGGTGATATCCATTGGGGCTTTAAACCAGTCCACCCATTTACCAACCTTTTCCCCTAATCCTCATAATAAAAGAGGAGAGGATACCGCACTCCTTGGATGTGCACAGACAGCTCAAGTTCTACATTGACAGGACTAGGCCTTTCAGAAAATCTGACCAGCTGCTAGTCAGCTTTGTTACAGGGGCAGAGGGCAAGGCCATTTCAAAGCAAACCATTTCCAAATGGATAGCAGTCTGCATCCATTTCTGCTACAAACACCATGTAAAACCTACCCCACAGGGGATCAGAACTGCACCATTTCTCAGGGGAGTCCTAACCAGGGACATCCTGGAAGCTGCAACCTGGAGTTCTGTACACTCCACCAAGCATTACCACTTATCGGACTTTTCTAAATCCAAAGCTGGATTTGACTCAGCAGTCTTATAAGGCCTGCTAGCCAGCCCTAATTCTTCTTGACTGCCTCCATCCTTACTCAGCTTTGGGAATCAACCCAAGTGTGAGGACTGCGACAGTGAAACACGAAGAACATAGTACAGTAGTGTACACTTACCATAAATGTAGATTTTCAACTGTATTCACTGTTGCAGTCCTGGTTTCCCTCCCTCTGGGCCCCGACTTTTCTAGATTTTCTACCTATCCTCTCTTTGGCCATGGTATTTACTTTTTACTGGAGGTGTTCCACACCATGTAATTGCTTCCTTTTTTGGGGGCTCCTGACATCTGAGACGAGAAAAACTAATGTAATGGCATCGGCTGCATTTTTTTTTAACCCTGACGTCATGGAAGAGACGACAGCATCTGACGCAGAAATCCCAAGACTCTGGTATTTGGGCCGACTGAGGGCTACCTGCAGGCAGATAACCCAAGTGTGTTGACTGCAACAGTGAATACACTTGGACATCTACATTTATGGTTAAGTGTACACAACTATACTTTCTGTCAGGGTGTGAATGTTTTTACTGTAACAGACATTCTAACAAAAAATCAGGTGGAGGTGTTATGATGGGGATTAACAACAGTTGAGACCTGTGATTATTACTTGTTCAATGATAACACCAATACTATAGACTGCGTAAAAGACCACCCTGGAACATATAACCACCAAAGTCAAGTGCATATGACCTAGAGGAATTCATATATTTCTTGCATGAAGCACTGGAGGGAAAAATAATATTAGTTGGGGACTTAAATTTAACATAGACTGGAATAATATTGATTCAACAACGTTGGAAAGGAAATTATTCACAATGTATATTCAGGAACAACATTTGCTTTAGATTGTAAAAAAACTATCAGGGGACACAACATACTAGACATTGTGTTCCTAATGAAATTACTGTTACTTCAAGTCAAGTTTTTCCACCGTTGATGTGCAGTGATCATGGGGTTATAAAGGTAAACTTGTTTCTAGATAATTCTGCTAAACTGAAATCTAAACCAATGCACAGGAGGTTAATTATAGATTATGGGAAAGCAAAACAGTCACTATGTAAAATTAACTGGAGTGAGGTTCATTGGAAAAACTGCAGACGGAATGTGGAAAGTTTTGAAAGAGAAATTGTGTGCAAAAAAAAATGTTTAACATCAGGGTCTAGGCATACAATGTCAGGGGGGATATATTTCCATAAGAACAAGATGTCTGATTAAGGTGAGAGACAAAAAATAAGAAATGGAAGGGTTTTCAAACTACAACTTTGAAAACTGAAATAAACAAGCTGGACAAACAGATTAAACATAGTGTGAGACAAGATAAAGAAAAATCTGAAGAAAATGTATATAAAGATATTGAGCATAATAGGAAATCTTTTTATAGGTACATAAGATGTGGAAGGAGTAAAGACATGCAAATTGATAAACTATGTGCAGATTCTATTTTCGCACACAACAGATTATGGATGTATTTACAAAATCTTATGCAAAACAGTTTGGCTCCACAAAAGGTGATAAGTTGTCCTAGTAGCATCCAGGAAACCCCAGATACTGGAATAAAATTAGATTATATTGAAAAAGAACTGCGCAATCTGGATCCAAACAAAGCACAGGGAGGATACTGAATTAGTAACAATGAGCTGAGAACATTTCAGCAAGAACTTTTACAGTACCATTACATCTATTATTCACTAGGTTATATAAATATGGAGTGATTTCTCAAGATTGGAGATGTACGCTTATTAAATCTGTCTTTAAGGGAAAGGGGGAGTAGGACAAATCCAGAGTCATATAGACCCTTAAGTCTACTTTCATGTTGTGAAAAAATAATGGAGAAGGTAATATTGGATAAGTTACTGTCAGAATTGGATAGGTTGAGACTTGAAACCATATATTAGCATGCATATGTTGAAAATAGATCTGTTATCTATTACCACCTGTAATGTGATGTTTTACAACAACATAATAGCTGTGAATGAAAAATGATGCTTTGATTTATATAGATTTAACTTCAGCATTTGACAGGGTCATACACGAGCACTGATCAATAAATTAGTACACTAGGTATTGATGTACTCTTGATAAGATGGATAGTTGCATGGCTTACAAACAGGACAAGCAAGTATCATACAGCAACTGGACAGGTGAAATCCTTGGTTGCAGTCAGGGTGCCCACAGGGCTCTGTCCTAGGCCCTTAATTGTTTAGATTGCATCTTTTAGGCCTAGCTTTTTCATCTGCGGTGTTCTACAAGTCTATATGCAGATGACCTGAAATTGGGTAAACTGATTACATGTGTTACAGATAAGGCATGTCTGCAGAATAACTTGACTAAATTAACCATTTGAGCATAGGATGATAATATGCTGATAAATACATCAAAAACTAAGCATATGAGATTTGGGAGATATAAATTGAAAGGTGAATATTTAATACAGCACACAGTGTTTGAAACTGTAGACTCATTTAAGGACCTGGGTATATGGGTAGATCCAGCTGTGAGTTTTTCTAATCACATCAACCAAGTTGGTTAATGATAGTTGTAGAACTATAGGATGTATAAAAAGATTTATAAAGTCTAGGAAATCAAAAATGATCGTCTTTGTTTGTTATATTAGACCCAAACTTGAGTATAGAATAACAATATGGAAACTCTATAAGAAAACAAGCATGAGTTAACTGGTAATTGTACAATGGAAATATATCAAGGGCTGCCATGGATGTGAAAATTTAAGTTGTTATGAAAGAATAAAGCATCTGAACTTGTATAGTGTCTCTTACATATATCCAAGAGAAGACCCTATTCAGGTATATAGGGCATTTAGAGACAACTACCTCTGGGAATGTTTGGGGTTATCAAAAAGTACTCGAGAATCATCAGACAACCTATGTAGAAAATTCTATGGGAATGATAAGTGTACTAATTGGTTCTTTGACAGAGTAGCTGATGCATGGAACAGACTACCAAATTACATTAAAGCAAGTACTAGTTTAGATATTTTTAAGAACAGCCGGACACTTATTATGGGAACAAGTTCTTTGGTATATTGGCAAGCTAGAAGGCCATTAATGCCCATCCTTGAAATATCTGTCTGTATGTAAGAGCAATTCTCATCCAATCAATTTCTGATAGCAATGCACATTCCAAGGAAATCCAGTATGATGCAGACAAGTTGAGCAGGTCCATTTTTCTTACTTCATGAGTAGTCTTTCAACACAAAACACAAAAGTTGCAGAAAAGATATTCCACCAATGGGGCCAGCCTTGTTGCGACCTCTTTGAATCTCCCCTCAACAAGTGCAGCAGGTTCTTTGCCCTGATCCCCGCACTGGGGAATCACCAAGAGAGACTCTCCCTCACATTTGCCCCCTCCCCCGGTGTTATATGTGTATCCCCAACCCCTTTGTTCCCCAAATTTCTCCAGAACACATCTCGATTGAAGAGCAAAGTAATCCAAATTGCCGTTATAGGAATTGGTTCCTATTTCTTTGGCCTCATCTAGTTTACCATCCATGGATTCTGGATCCAATTCCGGACCTCCTGTCTCAACCAGCAGACATAATTCACCCATACATTCCAGGCCTGAAGCTGATTGCATAGTTTCTCCACTTACATTGGTAGCCAGACAACCTACAATATCCTCCCTTGTCTGTCATATACTTGTTTCAATTTTATCTTCCCATAAAGATTCCCCTAAAAAGATTTACAAAAGTAAATGGAAAAGGCTTGTGTTTTTTTGGCTACAGCAGAAAAGGCATTGAACCTTTTGCAGCACCAGTTGATGATATTTTTGACTTTCTTGCCACAATCTAATGAAGGGGCTAGTTCCTCAACTGTTAAAGTACAACTAGTTGCAATTTCTAATTTTCATGTAGTAGTTAACAGTTCCACCCTAGCTTCCTCAGCTTTCTAATGCCTCCATAAAGTATACCTTTCTTCTGAAGCCACCTTTTAAAGATCCATCTCAACCATGGGATTTAAATTTAGTATTACAGGCTTTGACATAATCTCCCTTTGAACTAGGAGCTAAAGTTTTTAACCTGGAAAAATGTATTCTTGGTAGCTGTAACCTTTGCATGATGACTTTCTGAACGTCAAGCCTTGTCTTCTAAGTCTCATTTAATATTCCATAGAGACAGGGAAACACTACAAACCAATTCTTCCTTTCTTTCTAAGATTGTGTCAGAATCCTACATCAGTCAGTCCATTACTCTTTCAGTTTTCTTACCAAATTTCACAAACATAGGTGACTACTTGTTACATTTGTTGGACATTCAAAGTTAGTTATGTTTCTGTTTGCATAGAACAAAGAATTTCATAAAAACTGTTTCTTTTGTGGACTGAATTTAGGCAGACCATTTGCAAAAATAAATTAAGTCAAATGGTTGACTGATTGCATGTCCCTGGTTTATAACAAATTAGGCTTGTCTTTACCAAAACCTTTTGAGAGCCCATTCAGCTACATCCATGATAACATCATCAGTATTTTTATCCCAGTCTTCCATGGATGATATTTGTGCGGCTGCAACTTGGGCTAATCCTCGTAACTTTATTACTCATTACAGATTGGATCTGGTCTCAAGGGGGAAGAGCAGTCTTTGGCTCAACAGTGCTTAGGAATATCCTTCCTTAGAATCTTCCCTGGGATTTGAGTAGCTGGGGATGTGTCCCAACTGTTGAGGAATGAATGAAAATTGGCAACATCAGATAAAGAAGTTATGTACTCGCCATAACATTCCATCTTTGTTCATTTTCTTCCTCAACTCCCCTCCCTCCAACTGTCTACCATTTAGGTTGTTTTCTGGAAGAACGAGAAGGTAATAAAGGGAATCGGTGTTCCCCCCTTTGAGCTCCAGGTATTAGTTTCTCATACTAGTGTTCTAATATTCCTATGAAGCTTTAATGCCAGCAAACGAGCTCTGAAATATGTTAGTGGAATGGAGCATTGTGGGTAGGGGAGGAGCTCGAGAGTTTCCAGTAGCCACAAGCTGTAAAGAGAGTCCGAGTATGATATGAGGGTTGGATCAAAACCCAGCTGTTGAGGAAGAATGAAAATGGACAGCACAGATGGAATGTTATGGTGAGTGTATAACTTCTTTTTTCACATTTTATGTAACGTGATATAACCAATTAAATTGTAGGTGTGTGTGTGTTATTTTTGGAAATTGTAAAATTATTCTTAAAATGTTTTTGTATTACTTTGGAACTTTTCTTCACGCGCCTCCGCTGTAAATGGGCACCTACCCATTTGGGCTTTCCTGGTAGTAAATAAATTATCCATGGCCTTAACACTGTTCAGTCTCAGCCTGCTAATGGGATGTTCTTCATTCCACATTGCTGCAGTCCTAACTATTGGGGGTAGTCCGCTGTCCAGTCGGCCCGAATACCAAAGTATATGGCTGACGTCGGTCAGGGCGCATTAGACTGACGTCAGTACGTCAGGGTACTAATGCGCATGACCGACGTCATATCCTCAGTCTTTTTTTGCCGCATGGTCCGATGCAGAAGCAGTTTTGCGAGTGCAGGTTGGCGTTCTGAAATTTTCTGAAGTCGGAGTTTCAGACCGAATCAAAGTTGGCTAAGTACCCCGTTGGGGAACATTTTGGTTTTTCTTGCCTCAGTATTTAACCGGATGTCAGAAAAAGTGAATAACTGTATTTCTTGTGGGAAACAGATACCTCATAGGGATTACCATACCTTGTGTATACCTTGTTTAGGGCCTGAGCACGGCGTTGTTGGATGCCGCTCTTGTGCTAGATTTAACAAACGCACTATTAAGAGAAGGTTAGACTGTGCCAGGTTAGTGTTTGGGAAGCGTTGTAATTATAAAATGCCGTCGGATGCTCCGGCGCCCGCTTCGTCCAAAAAGCGCAAGGACAAAACAGCGAAGCCTAGGGTTGATGAACCGGCAGTCCCGGACGTCGGTTCTTTAGAAGGCTCAGTGGAGCCAGAGGTTTTGCCAGGAGTTTCTTTGGAGTCTCAGGCAGAGACTTTACTGTTACAGGATGTGCCTTCTCAGGAGGTAGGCCAGGCTGAGGGGGCTTCTCAGGTAACTGTTCTTCCCTCTCTTCCCAAAGTAGTTAGAGCCTCTCCTTCTGTTTCCAAAACTTCTTTGAGAGGTAGGCCAAGTTTAGCTTCAGTGGGGGCTTCTCCTAGCACTTCAGGTTCTGTGCCTAAGAAACATATGCTTAAAATGGCAGAAGATTTGATTACTATGATTAGAGGTTCTATGCCCCCTCCTGATAAGAGGCCTAGGGTGGAACCTGAGTTTGAGAGTTTTGAACAGTGTTCAGAGGCTTCTGAGTCTTCTGCGGAAGACTTGCAGGAGTATCCTCCTTATTCTGATTCTGATGTGGATGATTCCACTCCTACAGCTTCTCCTCCTGAGGATTTCTCATTTTCAGAGACTCTGCATTCCATGAGGGAGCACTTTAAATGGGAAGGCCAAGATTACTCTGATTCCAGGAAAAGGCTTAGGGAATTCTTGTTTTACCCCAGCATAGGCCCTTAGCTATACCTCCTGTGTTGAATGTGGTGGAAGATGTTTTTGCAGAGGCTTCCTGAACCCTGATTCTTTGCCTCCTGCTCCTGTTAAACCTGATAGGTACTATAGGGTGCCTGAAGCTCATAAGTATCTTTTAAGAGTCCTAGGGCAGACCCGAAACTGTTTCTCAGGGACCTAAAGGTGTTAAGGCCTCTGTTGTTAAAAACCCTGTTCCCACTGATAAAGAGGCAAGGGCTTTGGATAGATGGGGAAAGAAAGTGTATACTTCTTCCACTTTAGCCATGAGGCGTTGAATTGTCAGTTTCACATGCTAAAATATCAAAATTATCTCCTTTCACAATTGAAATCTA
Source organism: Protopterus annectens (assembly GCF_019279795.1). Taxonomy (NCBI): domain Eukaryota; kingdom Metazoa; phylum Chordata; order Ceratodontiformes; family Protopteridae; genus Protopterus; species Protopterus annectens. The sequence goes on from NC_056733.1 coordinate 621,219,417, forward strand.
AGGTGGATGCTTTGGCGGAAGGTATTGAGTGTAAAGAGTTGCTGGATTTAGTTCATGTGTCTGAACAAGTGGGTAAGCATTCTTTGCAATGTGGTTTTGATGCTGTACAGGCCTCCTCGAGGGTGGCTGCCACTAGTTCTGTTCTTCGCAGGCATGCCTGGTTGAGGGATCAGAATTTAGCTGAGCATGTTAAGACAAGGATTTTGGATGCTCCTTTACAGTCTGATGTGTTGTTTGGTTTGCCTGTGGAAGCAGTTTTAAAGAAAATGGAGGACAAAGCTAAGTCTATGCAAACTGTTAAAGATTTTTTGCAGGTGCAGCCACCGAAGTTTAGTAGAAATTGGCCTACTAAGGGATGGACATATCCTGCTTATGATTCCCAGTCTAGGGGTAGGTCTAGATGTGGTAGGGGCAGAGCTCAAGGTTCTTTTAGGCCTAGAACAGGGAGTTCACCTGCTCCGACTTCTGGTGAGGGCAGGGGTCAGTCCTTTCGTAAGCAGACCCAATGACCTGCCTTTTCAGCTGCCAGTAGATTCTCGTCTGGCAGCTCCTTTGGGAGGAAGACTGTCTCTTTTCAAAGAAAATTGGGATTTAATTACTCAAGACAGATGGGTGTTGGATATCATTCACCACGGTTACAGGTTTTATTTCCATACATTACCCCCTTTCAAAGGCATGCCAGACGTTCCTCCTTCACAAAGGAAAGAGGCTCACAAGCGAATTTCTCTGTTACTCCAAATAGGGGCCATTCAGCCAGTCCCTGTATCAGAAAGGGGCCTAGGATTTTATTCTCGCCTGTTCCTAGTACCAAAGAAGGGGAACACGTGGAGACCAATTTTGGATTTATCTATCCTCAACACTTATCTGGACATTCCCAAGTTCAAGATGTTGACGTTACAACAGCTTTTACCTCTGCTGGGCAAAGATCACTGGATGGTAACTTTAGATCTCAAGGAAGCTTACCTTCATGTGCCTATAAGACTAAGTTGCAGGAAGTATCTGCGTTTTCGAGCTGGAAATTCTCATTATCAGTGCTCTGCATTGCCCTTTGGCTTATCTACTGCACCCAGAGTATGCACAAAGGTTCTGGCTCCAGTGATAGCTTACTTCAGGCTAAAAGGAATTCAAATCTATCCTTACTTGGGACGACTGCCTGATTCTGGCTCAAGAAAAGGAAGACCTTCTACAGCATCTGGAATATGTTATAGCAGTGCTAAGATGCCTAGGGTATTCTGTGAACGAAATAAAGTCCAGTCTAGTACCCTCTCAAGACATGTGCTTTCTGGGTGTGAGACTGAATACAGCAGCCCAGATGGCCTTTTTAACCCCGGACAAACAAAAGAGTCTATCCCTTTACTTCCATCAACTATTTCATCAGTCCGTGCTGACTGCAAGGACAGTCCTTCAAGCATTAGGGTTCATGGCATCTTGTATTCTGGTGCTTCCCAATGCCAAACTGCATATGAGGAAGCTGCAATGGTATCTCAAAAATGTATGGACACAGCACTGCCAGGATTTGGACACTGTCATTCAAATAATACCTTGCCTTCAAAAAGAATTTTTGTGGTGGGCTCAGGAATGTCACCTAAACAAGGGAGACTCTGTGACCCGGCCAGAGGCGAGTCAGATTTTAACGACAGATGCCTCGGACATTGCTTGGGGAGCTCATCTAAATGGAAAGTGGATACAAGACAAGTGGCCTGCCAGACTACAGCATCTACATATCAACATGAAGGAGATGTTAGCAGTCCAGTTTGCATTAATGGCTTTCAAGGAGTTACTTCTTCCAGGGCAGGTGTTGATTCTAACAGACAACACAACTGTCATGTGGTACATCAACAAACAAGGGGGAACACATTCTTATCCTCTATGCAGGCAAGCAATGATTTTATGGGAGACTGCGCTCAGCTTGCAACTAACTCTTCAGGCAAGGTTTCTGCCGGGAGCACAGAACTCCTTAGCAGATGTGTTAAGCAGACAAATCATGGATCCCCACGAGTGGAAACTGGATCTTCATGTATTTCAGAAATTGACAGTGTCATGGGGAACTCCAGACATAGATCTGTTCGCTTCTCCACTAAACCACCAGCTGCCAAAGTTTTGCACAAAGGGGTTTCATCACACAGCTTGGAAAGTGGATGCTCTGTCTTTCAGTTGGAAAAATCTTCATGTGTATGCCTTTCCACCTCTGCCTCTTCTTCCAAAGGTGCTCTTAAAGGTCAGACAAGACAAGCCAAGGATGATTTTAATAGCTCCAGATTGGCCTCGCAACACTGGTACCCACTACTAAGGAGTCTGGTAAGGAAGCCTCCATGGCCTTTACCTTTGATTCCACATCTGTTATCTCAGAAGGACGGTCATCTGCTCAATGTCAAGCTTCACTCTCTTCATCTAACAGCCTGGCATATTCTGTGTTGAAACACAGCAGGTCTCAACTTCCTCAACAAGTTTTAAATGTGATTATGGAAGCTAGAAGACCTAGTACAAGGAAAGTGTACGCAGAAAAATGGAAGAGATTTTTATTTTGGAGTACAGCAAAGAATTTGGAGATTTCTGAGCCTAATTTGAGTGTGGCTCTTCAATATCTTCCTGAGTTATTGGACAAAGGTTTGTCCTTCTCTTCCATTAAGATTCATGCTGCAGCAATTTCAGCTCACTATGATTGTGACCCACCATTGTTTTCGCATCCTTTGTTCAAGCAGTTTCTTAGAGGGCAAAGAATATAAGACCCCACGAGAGCTCCTACTCCTGCTTGGGATCTCAATTTTGTGTTGGAAAAACTTACTCTACAACCTTTTGAGCCTGCGGCTACTGCTGAATTGAAATACTTGTCATGGAAGACTGCTTTTCTGTTGGCTATTACTTCTGCAAGAAGGGTGTCTGAGTTGCAGGCCCTTATGGCAGTAGAGCCCTTTTTGATTTTCCATAAGGATAGGGTATCATTACGTACTAATCCTTCCTTTATGCCTAAGGTGGTTTCTAGTGTGGCTTTACACCAAACTATTCATTTGCCTACTTTTTATGCAGACCCCCAAAATAAAGGGGAAAAGATTTTGCACACTTTAGATGTACACAGGCAATTACGTTATTCTTTAAGCAGGACTAAGGATTTTAGGCAGTCTCAGCAGTTGTTTGTTTCTTTTGCTTTGAGTTCGCAGGGCAAGCCTGTGTCAAAACAAACTATTTCTAGGTGGATTGGGTTTTGCATTGCATTTTGTTATTCCCATCATGGCAAGGAGATTCCAGCTGGGATTAGGCCTCATTCCACTAGGGCTACTGCCACTTCAACAGCATTTCTAAGGGGGCTGGCAACTAAGGATATTTTGGAGGCAGCTACTTGGAGTTCAGTGCATACTTTCTCTAAGCATTATCACCTTCCTCTCTACTCTAAGTCTAGGGCTGGTTTTGCCACAGCTATTTTGCAAGGCATGTTGTCAGCTCCTGCTTCGTTATGATTTGCCAGCCTCCCTTTCCTCTGCTTTGGGATTCTACCCAATAGTTAGGACTGCAGCAATGTGGAATGAAGAACATAGTACAGTTTTGTACCTACCATAAATGTAGATGTTGGAGGATCCACATTGCTGCAGTCCAATTTACCCTCCCTCCTTCCCCTCTGTGTTTAGGGGTGGTTGTGTAGGTGAGGTTATATGCTGATAATTTTGTATATATTGTACATATTTTTGGTGCAGGTATATTGGGCCTTGTCTTTTTAGGGTCTTCTGACATCTGGGGCAAGAAAAGACTGAGGATATGACGTCGGTCATGCGCATTAGTACCCTGACGTACTGACGTCAGTCTAATGCGCCCTGACCGACGTCAGCCATATACTTTGGTATTCGGGCCGACTGGACAGCGGACTACCCCCAATAGTTAGGACTGCAGCAATGTGGATCCTCGAACATCTACATTTATGGTAGGTACAAAACTGTACTTTTTGTACCAAGCAAATGGACGACAGGAACAGTTATACCCCTGCTTAACAGAAGAGCCATCCACAGACTTGGGTAACTATCAACGTGCAAGTCTTACTATCTAAGCGTTGGAAAGACTTCATCATCAACCCCTACATGGGGTCAAGGGTGTAGGATGATTGTTTTTACTTCCAGCTTTCACTCATCAGAACTGTCTCAGATGACCAAATCTAGGTAGCTAGACACCAACCAGCCAGTAGCTTATTGGCCAAGGGCTTGCTGGGCTTTATGGCAGGCATACCCTGACCAATAGGGGCACATGCACCTTTCCTACCATTAACATGGATGCTTGGAATAGGCCTGGTCCTTGACCCATGTCCATTTGGCAACATTAGTCAACACAACTGGATCACTTAGTCATATTTTACACTGTTGAGTGGCGAGCCCTGCTACTGTAAAACAGAATGTGATCTGTCTTGAGGACAATGCACACCACAGTAAATGCCCAGGGTGGTTGGTCTATACAACTCTTCCCCTTATAGGGCACCATTTAGAGTCTCTTTTACCGTAGCATATTTTTCAGAAGTGGCAGGAGCCCCACAGAGATGCAGAGAGAGAACATGTAGACTGCAGACAGACATTGGCCGGAGGTCAGGATTGAACTTTGTGCCTTGAATATGGGAGGCAAAGACCTTAACCATTATGCCAACAGGTCTCTCACACAACTGTACTTACTATGTAATGAATCATTTAGGAAATGGGAAACCTCCAGTCACTGGCCCCATCTTAGTTTAGTTTCATCAAGAGCAGGGAGTGCTTATTTAACCTAGTGAAGTTTAAGACTGGCACCAAAGCAGTAGACAATCGCAAGACTGTACACACCACCAATCTAGACCTGGCCGAAGCTTTTGATACAGTACCCCAGTCAGACATTGTAGCAAAGTTTACTAAATTAGGAATAATTCCTCACTGCCAACTGGCTCACAGACAGGACACAAAAAGTCAAAATGGAGGAAGCTACCTCCACAAAAAGACTCATCACTAGTGGAGTCCCACAGGGCTCTGTGTTGGGACCACTTCTGTTTTACATCTCAAAAGTCCAAGCAAATCTTAAGGATCTTTGGTTGACCAAGTTTGTGGGCAACTGCACGCTGAGAGCAGTCATTGAATCTTCAAAAGGCTCAGTCTAGTATTCACTCCTTTCAGTATGGCTTGTCCCAAGCAAGTAGATGGTGCTAGAGTCATGGACTAAAGCTAAATGCCAAAAAATACATTATTGCTGTCTTTGGGAAACTACTATCATTGACTTTGTCCCTAAGAGTTGATCTATTAGTTGGAGACTTGTCAATGTACACAGAAAGTGACTTAGCATTCAACCCACATGTCTGTTGTATAGAAGTCCATCTGTATTGCTCAGTTTTATAAGCACACGGATAACATTGCTGTCTAGAGATGTCATTGTCCCACTATATCTGGCCCTCCTCAGGCCCAAGTATAATTCCTCCTTTGATATGTACCTATTCAGGCATATGCAACAACTAGAGTGCCTACAGAGGTTCCTCACAGAGAATGCAGGGGCTAAACAACATTACCTGCACAGACTGACTCAAAGCCCTATAGCTATGTTCTGTATCTCAGACTATTAAGAGGAGGTCTGTTTCTGACCTATAATGCATTGTCTGACCAAGTATTAATATATCTACTGCACACCCACAAGTCATTTGGTATCAGAGGTACCCAATCCAGAGACCTTAATCTCTTCTGCAGTATAAATAGAGTGGGTTGGAGAGACGTATGCATCCCGGAGGGTACCACTACACTGGAACAGGCTCCCTGTCAACATAAATCAGCCCCTGTCCCCTATTCAAACACAACTTAGATCACTGGATGTAAATAAGGAAATTTACCACAAGGCTGCTCCGTGTGCTACTAACACTCCTGCCCCTTCTCGACAGAGGCAGCACCTAAATATTTTCTCCTGCAGCAAGGTCCCCTTTCAATACACAGTGTTATGACCTCAGAAACATTCGTCCACAACTGGGAAGTATAGGTATAAAAACCATAGTAAAGGTAGTTCGAACACCTAATCAGATCACACAACTAGGCTTAAAATGGCTTGTCAGGGCAGTCAGCCTACCTCGCTTACGAACCGAAGAACCAATAATTCTTCCTCCAGGAGCTGCTGCTTCAGGGTTAGTATCAAGGAGGTTGGCTTGACTTTGTTCTCAAACCTTCCTGAAGATGCTAAGATTGAAATTTAAAATTTTCCTTTACTTATCGACAGACATTGAAATCACTATTGCAGTATTCCAAGCCGATGGGTTTTCACCGCTGATATCAGACTGGGGTACCAAAGCTTAAACCTTCTCTGAAGCATATATCTGATGCATGAATTCAGTTAGCAAGCATAGGGATATATAGACAGAAGTATGAGCATAAATCCTCAAACTGTCTCACTGCCAGCCCAAGCTCAGCTCTCAAACCTGTTTCTGATCTTTGCAGTCATTGGGACCATTAACTTCTCGGATTCAGGTAAGTGCCCTATTGGGGAGCCTTCTTTCCTTGTATAATCTGTTTTGCTGTACTTTTAGATATCTGCGAAGAGGGATAAGTGAATGCAGTAGGCAAATTCCCTACAAAGGTCTCCATACCCAGTCTCTTCTGCTTAGTAGACAGAGAACACGATTATAAAGCTTTTGCCACTTGCCAGTCCTTTGTGCCAGAGACTTTCCGATTGTTGGTCTTTGCTAAACACTTTCTTAGAGACCAAATGACTGAAATTTCTGGCCCACTCCAGGATGATGGATCCTGCCATACCAGACATACCTCCACCTCTTAAGAAAATAATTTATAAGAGGTTCAAGAACCCCCGGTACATACAACTCTATGCCCTCTACCTCGACCCTGCTAGAGGCTGGTATGGCATTAGAAGATTGCACATACAAAGAGCCTGTTACTGCTACTAAGAGGGGGGTACTGTGGATCATCATTTCAGGGAGACCAGAAGGCATCCTGCAGATTTTAGTTAGGAAAGAGATTCCCAGCAAACTGATCAAGATGCATCAGAGGTTGGAGCCTTCGTGCTTGGTTCAAGTGGATGCCACCCCAATGAAAATGTGACAGAAGACCAAGCATGTCTTCTCACCACTTCCTCCTCGAGAGAAGGAGTCGATGGAGTTCTCTCGGGGCTTGTGCATAGCCATTATGGCCCTTCAACTGCCTTCATTTACAGCTCCTCTTCCTACTCCTTAGAATGTTACTGTTGGTTCTTCCTCTGAACAAGAAGAGATCTCAGATTTTGATCAGACATTTATTAGCCTATTTCTCTCAAATTCACTCTTCAGGGCAGGTTGTTTCAGATGATGCAGATTCCGTTTCAACTTATTCCCCTGTGGTAGAGCCATCTTTTGGGGACACTGTTTTAAACATGAGGCATTTTGAGTGGGAGTCTAGGGAAATGTTGGTTGTCCAAAAGATGCTGCAGATTCTTGCAAGTAGCGCCTCTAATAGCCTTTTCCAGGACTGAACAGAGATGGGCCTTCCTAGACATAGTGCACAACTGGGGAATAACACTGATACTTATTTGCCTCAGAGAGCATCAGAAAGCTCCCCCATCTTTTGAACCAGGAATCCTTCCCTTTGGCATGGAGGACAGATGCACTCTTCAGTAGACAGGGAGGTTCTTTTCTGCCTTTTTGCAGTTTCCTTTTAATACCAAAAATGTTATTAAAGATCCAAAAAGAAAAAAGTCCTGCTGGTGACTGCCTTTTGGCCAAGGCAGCACTGGTCATACACCCCCCTTCCCCAGTCACCTAGCCAGGGGCACTCCCCACAGACTTGCACACAAAGTAGATGTCATCACACAACAGCAGGGGTTTTCATCCCAACCTATCATCCCTTAACCTAAGCCTATTGATGATAGGATTCTGATCTCTTCCAGACACCAATTTTGAGGGAGTTCTTTGGATTTTGCAGGAGGCCCACCACTCAAAAATCGTACATAGCCAAATGGATGAGATTTTCTATATATCCTGTCATATAATCACGATCCATCAAAATCAAAGGATGTTAAGTTGTCTATCTCGCCTTCATTCTTGCTGGATGGGTTCGGAGCCGACCTCGGCTCCGACTCGGCCACTCTAAAAGCTCGAGAGTTGGTTCCACCGGCTCGAGGCTCCCCTTATATCCCACAATGCTAGGCGTGAGTTACCTCAGATCTCGTTTGCCGCTACAGCGATCGAGGTGTGTTTTCTACCGGCTCCAGGCTAGTGAAAGTTAGACTAGTTTAAATTCTTTAGACTTAAGCTAGCTTAGTGTATTTTTCTTTCCCCTTAGTGTAGTGGATATTATCCCTTCATATTCTTTATCCAGCCCCTTTTTTTCTAAAGAACTTATAGTTCTTTCCCTAAGGCCTTCGGGCCCTCCCTTCCCTATCCTTAGGGTGTGTATGTGTTGATTAGGGAATTTTAACTTAATTACCTTTAGTTTAAATATTCCCTTTGAATCCCTATCAGTGTAATCTGTGTGTGTGTGTGTTTTGTGTGTGTGATTACACTTAGGGTCCTTGAGTATGTCCAAGGATACAAAGGTCTCAGGCTTCAAGAAGTGTGACTCGTGCTGTCAGAAAATGCCTCTGACAGACGGTCACACTTCTTGTGTGTATTGCCTGGGACCTTTACACCTGCAGGACTCTTGTGCTGTATGCCATGGCTTCAGCCCTAGAGTCCTGCAGGAGAGAAAAAATAAACTCATTTTGAGGGGTTTAATCAAGCCTGAAGGTTCCCTCTCTGTGTCATCGGGGAAACCTTCTAAGGCTTCCAAGACCTCGGCTCCAGCTTCAGAGTCGAGGCCTAAGGCTTCGAAGCCTACTGCTACAGCCGGAGCCGATGAGTCTTTGACTGCAGTATCTGTGGTTTCCTCGGCTCCGGCTGGAGCCGAGGCATTAGAGATTCCTGGGTCGGCTCCGATCAGACCATCGGAGCCGACATCTAGAAAGAGATCGAGGTCACCGTCCCTTGGCTCCGTTCATTCGGCTCCAGCGTCTCCCTTGCTGTCTGAACGGAGCCACAGATCTCACTCCTCCAGGTCATCGAGGCTCTCAGATCACGACCTCCAGAGGGTAGTGAGTAGACTTTTGAAGTCCGAGGCACTGGCCCAAATGCTCCAGAGTCCGACTCATCAGTCGATGCCTCAACTAGTTCCAATAAATATTCCTCCTCCGACTCCTTTGAGCTCGGAGCCGGGGCGTCTCGGGACCGAGACTGTGGTAGCGTCGGAGCCGATACAATTGTCTTCGGCTCCGTCGTCGGCTCCGATTTCTTCCCTTGAAGAATCTCGGCGCCGGGCTACCCTCGTCGGCTCCAAGGGGGTGAGTGGCATCGGACCCTTGTCCGACCCCCCTCTCCCTCTCGGTGCTTCGGCGCTGGTAAGTTCGGCTCCGACATTGGCCTCGGAGCCATCTCTGTCGGTGCCGAGGGAGGTTCTCAGCTTCTCGGAGCGGGGACCTCTGGCTCTGCCGGACAGGGGTGCGTTCGAGGTCATGCGGAGTGTGTTGGAACCTTGTTCGACTCCACAGTCGGCTCCGTCCGCCCCTCCCTCTTCGGTGCCTTTGGTTATGTCGACTCACTCCCTCATCCCAGACCGCAGAGAGCTAGCTCCTCAAGAATCCCCTGTGGGGATCTCATCCTCTTCCGAGGCCTCCCCTGAATGGGCAGGGGAGCCCCCTAGGAAGAGAAAGTGTAAGAGGGAGCACATAGACTCACCTGAGTCTGTCACCTCTGACACAGATTTAGAGGATTCCGAGGGTTCCCCACGTTCCCCTTCTGAAGATGTCTCTTTTGCAGACATTCTAGAGATCCTGAAACAGAGGGGAAATTGGCCAGCCCTTAACCCTTCGGAGGATGAATCTGTGTATCTTGAGGCGTTTGGCTCTCGCCCTTCCACCTCCTGGGTGTCCCCCCCCCTTTGATCCCCTCATGCAGGTGGTTGCAAAGAAGGCCTGGACGGCTCCTGATTCAGTGGACCCTACCCCCAGGAGACCTTCCAAATTTATAACCGCACCAACTGACAAGCAATTTCTCACAAAAGGTGTTTCTGTGGATGCTATGGTGGTAGCTGCTGCCACCAAGAAGGAACTAGCTGATCCTTCAGTGCCTGTTCATCCCCCTAACAAAGAATCTAGGTCAATGGACAGGTACGGGAAGCGGATGTTCTCGTCAGCGACCTTTGCTATGCGTTCGCTGAATTACCTATGCCATTTTACTCGTCTTCAAAGGGACTTGATCAAAGAAGCGAGTGACATGTTGAAGGATCCTACGGCGGGTTTTCAGGACAAGATGAACACTCAGCTGGCTACCCTGAACTCCATAGCTAACTCCTCCATGCGCCTCCTCTCTTATGCGGCTGATGGAGCGAGCAGGGCCGCAGGGACAGGTGTGGCCTTACGCAGGCATGCCTGGATGTGGCTATGTAACTTTGCGGACCCCTTTAAAACGTCATTCACTAATTCCCCGTTTGATGGATCATCTCTTTTTGGTCCTCAAGTGAAAGAAACCTTGACTAGGTGCGAGACAGATGGCAAGACTCTTTCTGCCGGAGTCCGTTTCTCCACTCCTTCTAGGCCTTACCCCAACGGCCAGAAAAGTGGAAAAATGTGGTTCATAAACAATCTCAAGGGACTTCGCCTGACGACAGAGTCGGTTCCCGCCAGAGGCAGAGGGGGAACAACAATGGTAGACGCGCCCTAGAGGCAGGGGGTCCATAGAACCAGGGCAATCGAGAAGCCTTCTCTGATAAGCCCTTTCAGCATCCCTGAGGTGTTGCCCGACTGCCCACCTTCGGAGGCAGTCGGGGGAAGATTGTCTCTGTACCCAGAAGCCTGGCTATCCCTGACTCAAGACAAATGGGTACAGTCCATCATTTCCGAAGGCTATTCCATTCCCTTCGTTCGCATTCCAAACCAATCAAAAAAATCCCTTCCAGATGTTCCACCCGCTCAAAGGGATCTTGCAGCTTTGGAAATTTCAAAGCTGCTTGCAAAAAGAGCAATACAGCCAGTTCCAGCAGATCAGCAAGGATCCGGAATCTACTCCAGGTTCTTTTTAGTTCCAAAGAAAACAGGGGACTGGAGACCAATTTTGGATCTCAGTATCTTGAACAAGGCAGTCAAGAAAACAAGATTTCGGATGGTCACGCTGCAGTCCATCCTTACCCTATTGGGAAAGGGAAACTGGATGTGCTCTATAGACCTTCAGGATGCGTACTATCACATAAAAATGAACAGACGCTCCAGAAGATTCCTCCGCTTCAGGCTGGGAACCAGTCATTTTCAATTCAGGGCCCTGCCCTTTGGTCTCACCACTGCCCCCCGGGTGTTTACCAAATGCATGGCAGTGGTAGCTTCTCACCTGAGACGTCAAGGATTCCAGGTGTTTCCATATTTGGACGACTGGCTCCTCACAGCTCCCACCAAGCATCTTCTTCTATTGGCCAGGGACTACACCTTTCGCATTTGTCAAAATTTAGGCATTTCAATAAATTGCGAAAAGTCTGTTTTGTCGCCTTGTCGTACTATTACCTTCATAGGCGCAAATCTAGACACAGTCAACATGTCTGCGAGACTAACAGATCAGAGAATAACAGACCTTCACAAACTGGTCTCGCTCCTCTTCAGCAGCAACAGAATCAAAGCCAGGTTAGTTCTGAAAGTGTTGGGGATTATGGCGGCTGCCATACCTCTGCTTCCATTAGCCAGATTCCACATGAGAATCCTTCAATGGATGCTCTTCACGCAATGGTCATACCAGCAACTTCCGATGTCCCACACCATCATGATTACGCAAACATGCAGAAATCATCTTCTGTGGTGGATGTCTTCCCCTCAGCTCTTGTTGGGAAGACCCTTTGTCCCTTCCTCCGGTTGCTACTCTGACAACGGACGCCTCCCTGATCGGGTGGGGGGGGCATTATCAGGGCAGAACTGTCCAGGGCATATGGCGACCAGACGAATGCCACTTGCACATAAATGTTCTAGAGATGAGAGCAGTGCTTTTAGCGTTGCAAGCCCTTCAAGACTCTCTTCCCTTGGGAACGATAGCAATCCAGACGGACAATATGTCTGTAGTGTGGTATATCAACAAACAAGGCGGAACCAGGTCCTACCCCCTGTGTCGAGAAGCACTCAGACTGTGGCAATGGGCGATTTCTTCTCAGCGGTTTCTGATAGCAACGCACATCCCCGGGAAGTCCAATCAAATCGCGGACAAATTGAGCAGAGCTATCCTCATGCCTCACGAGTGGTCTCTGAAAGACTCTGTTGTGAGAGAAATTTTTCTCAAGTGGGGTCAGCCTTGCTGCGACCTTTTGCTACTCCCCAAAACAGCAAGTGCAGAGATTATTTCACCCTATTCCCTTTACCAGGCCAACCCAGCAGAGACGCTCTAGTCCAAGTTTGGCCCGGGACTTCTGTATGCATTTCCTCCCTTCCCACTAATCTCTCAAGTGATACAGAAAGCTATCGCTCAGAAGGCCTCGTTGATCCTCATTGCTCCTTACTGGCCTCGACAGGTTTGGTTCCCCTTTCTTCATCATTTTCTGTTGAGCGACCTTGGCATCTGGACCTAGTTCCAGATCTTTTGATCCATCAGTCTGGTCAGTTTCATCGCTCCTTCCCTCTCTGAACCTCACTGCTTGGTTCCTCCAGTTCCAACCTTAGCCAGGCTTCCTCAAATATCTCACTCTGTCCGAGATATTTTGATAGCTTCCCATAAATCTTCCACTCGAAAGATTTATTTGAGTAAGTGGAAACGTTTCGCCTATTGGGCTCAAGGAAGGGACATAGATCCTTTCACTGCTTCCATCCAAATGGTCCTTGATTTTCTAGCTGAACTCTTCCATGCAGGTTCATCTCCATCTACTCTTAAAGTTCAATTGGCAGCTATTTCTAACTTTCATGTGGGCATTTCAGTGTCTGCCATAATGTCCCACAAGCTTTGCAAAGCATTGTTGAAGGAGTTTTTCTTCTCAGACCTCCTATAAGAAATCCTCCTCCTCCTTGGGACCTAAATTTAGTTCTTAGTTCTTTGATTCTTTCCCCTTTCGAACCTGCAGCCTCCTGTTCTTTAAAATTGCTATCATGGAAGACACTCTTTCTGGTAGCTATTACTTCAGCTAGAAGAGTTTCGGAACTTCATGCACTCAGCTGTCGACCTCCTTATCTGTTGTTCCATAAGGACAGGGTATCTTTACGAACCAACCCGTCCTTTTTACCTAAGATAGCCTCGGCGTCTAACCTAAATCAAAGCATTGACCTTCCTGTGTTTTTTCCAGAATATTCTAGCAGGTCTGAACAGAAATTGCATTGGCTAGATGTTCATCGTCAGTTAAGGTACTATTTGGATAGAACCAAACAATTCAGAAAATCTGACCAGCTGTTTGTCTATTATGCAGAAGGCAGAAAGGGACTTTCAGTTTCAAAGGTTTCATTATCTAGATGGCTAACATCTCTGATTTCCCTTGTTTATGAAATTAGACACCAAAAGCTGCCTAACAAACCTAAAGCCCATTCTACCAGAGCTTTGGCTACTTCTATAGCCTTCCAAGACAGACTGCCTATTGACACCATTTGTGCAGCGGCTACTTGGGCTACTCCTCACACTTTCATTTCTCATTATAAGTTGGATTTAGCTTCTAGGCATAGAGCTAACTTTGGTTCCACTGTTCTCAAGAGTCTGTTCCGTTAGGCCACCCGGGACAAGGTGCTAGGGACGCGGTCTCATCCAGCAAGAATGAAGGCGAGATAGACAACTTAACATATAGAAGTTATGTTCTTACCATAACGTTCCATGTTAGTTGTCTTCTTCTCGCCTTCTTCTTGCGTCCCACCCTCCTTCCCCCTGGCCTGGACAGACCTAGAGGAGTTTTGATTGTGTCCTCTCTTTCTACCACCTCTTACTTTAGGTATATGCTGCTGCGCATATTTTCCTGGATCAGGATGTAGGTCACCCTTCTCTTCTCCCTGGTTTATAGAGGTGGACTTTGTTTATAGTTATTCTGTTACTATTATAAGCTGGGCCTAGCTTACAAACGAGATCTGAGGTAACTCACGCCTAGCATTGTGGGATATAAGGGGAGCCTCGAGCCGGTGGAACCAACTCTCGAGCTTTTAGAGTGGCCGAGTCGGAGCCGAGGTCGGCTCCGAACCCATCCAGCAAGAAGAAGGCGAGAAGAAGACAACTAACATGGAACGTTATGGTAAGAACATAACTTCTATTTTCTCTTGTCTCATCATCTTTGTGTGAGCTCATGAAAAGTGTCAGCCATCTCAGCCTTCAACCCTTCATCTGCCTGTTAAGACCAGGCTTGAGGTTGAAGAATTTCTAAAAGGGGTGCTAGACCTAAAACTCCTACAGAAGCCTGTGCCCCCACTGTCATGCTAGAAACGCACTGTCTTTTTTTGCCAGCCACTACCACTGCTTTCAAATTCTGCACCTGAAAGGTATTCTGTTACTAGCTCTCCGTTCCACTAGGAGAGTCTCAGAAATACAATCACTCTTGGCTGTCCCGCCTTTTCTTATATTTCACAAAGACACTCCCTCCACTTGAGGGTTAACCCCTCTTTCTTGCCTGAGGGCCCCTCTTTCTTGCCTAAAGTGGTAGGCAAGATGTCTTAACCAGACCATTAATCTGCCCACTTTCTTTCCCAACCCACAGAACAGGAGTGAAACATTCCTACATTCTGTAAATTTGCACAGACAGCTGAGAATTTTATTCAAAGAAGACTGTAAGTCAGACCAACTATTACTGTCTTTCATGGACTCCAGACTGGGCTAGCCAGCATCTTAAACCATTGTAGGCTGGATTTCTAAGTCCATTTCATTTTTTTTACTTATACCAGGGCAAATCCTGCTTTGCTTTCCACAGGCCCACTCTACCATAACAGTGGACTCCTGCCACCTTTCATAAACTGGTAGATGCCAGGACAGTACTGGAAGCTGCCAGCTGGTCTTCTGTGCACATCCTTACTAAACAGTACAGAAAGATACCTTTTCAAGATTCATGGCTGCCTTCGCTAGGTCAGTCCTTTCTGGACTCTCGGACAGTTCTCACCATTCTCAACCATCCCCCCTTCTGTTCCCTTAAACACTGTGAATCATCCATCTGTTTGGAGTACTGCAGCAGTGCTTTAGTACAGTTGTGTAAGAGCTTACCATAACAGTAAATGTCCTACTGATTACTGCAGTATTCCTCCCCCCTTTCTGGTATTGTCTCCTTTTCTCCTTTACTCCTGCCCTGTCTGGCACACCCTAGGACCAAGGGGGGGGGGGGGGGGCTCTTCTTACCTTTTACTTTGTCCCTCCTAGATGACTGCCTTTCTTTCAGATGTCTTCAGGCTGCTGGCTTGAAGATAGTCTGAGGATTTACACTCTTATGTTCATCTGTGTACAACTATGCTTGTGAGCTGAAGTCATATGTCTGATGCATGCCCCAGGGAAGGTTTAAGCTTTGGTATCTTGGTCAGACATCAGCGGTGAAAACTTGTCTGGAATAGTTAAGCAGTGATCAGTGTGACATCTACTGTTGTGGTAAGTTATTCTACAGCTTACTTTCTCTTTGAAACTTCTGCAGCTAAGGTGCTAAAGAAGTGTAATGGAAAGGGAAATTTGATTTAAGGAGTAACTTGGATTTTACAACGTTCCCTTTTCAAAGCAAATAGAAATATCTCCTCCTGCTCGGCTCCCTTTTTCAATAACCAGTTTAAGCAACAAAAAGGAAAACCCCCAAATTATCAAGGCCATTCCTCTGTCAGCGTGACTGTTTGCCTGTTCAGGCTGTGCCCCCCCCCCCCCCCCGGCAACCTGTCAATCTCTCTGAGGCGTCCTCTGTCTGTGGCACCAGATAGTTTTGGACTGATGGGTTTTAAATGTAATCCAGCAAGGGGTACACTTGGCAGTGAGAATCTTTCTTCCTTCCTATGGAGTTTCTTGTCCAGTTAATCAAGTCCGTCTCCTCCCATTCTGCATTAGATGTTGTTCGTGTTTCACTGTTGCAGTCATTACATTTGGGTAATCTGCTGGCAGGTTGCCCTCAGTCAGCCTGAATATCAAAGTCTTGGGTCCTGCGTCGGTTGCTGTCTCCTCTTCCATGACATCAGGTCGTCAGGGGTATAAAACATGCGTCCAACGCCATTTTCTTTAGTCCTTTGCCTAGGCCCTTGCTGTCAGTTTTGTGCTAGATTTAACCAACGCACTATTAAGCGTCGGTATATCTTTGCTTCAAAATATTTTGGAAACAGATTTAACTACCCTGAAATGTCATCTGATAGCAGTCCGACTACCGGAGTTAACAAAAAATGCAAAGAAAAGGACAGAGACAGACCGTCTAGGTCCAAAACCGACAAAGCTTCTACTAAGCCAGTTGCCGGTACTCAGTGAGGCGCTTTCTCAGCCCCTGATACCCACTACTTTCGAGTCGCAGGCCTCTACCGACACCCATGTGGAGTCTGGCATGCCGCAAGATTCACAGAGTATTGTACTCGCGGATGTCTCTCCCTTGGATGGGTCCAGAGCCACTGAGCAGGCACCGGCTTCTGAGGGTGTTTTCAAGCCTCAGCATTTCTATATAAAACTGACGCCAGCTTCAAAAACAAAGACAAAAGCAACTTCTAAGGCTAAAAAACCGACGCATGAGCCACGTACTCAGGCCTCTATGCCCAGAAAACAGATGATCAAAAAGGCTGAAGACTTAATTACCTTGATCAGGGATTCCCAACCCCCCCCCCGATAAGAGGCCTAGGCAAGACACTGATTATAAATCTTCAGATCAGGTTTCTATTTCTTCTGATCAGGAATTGTCTGTACCACCCTATGAGGATTCAGATGCAGAGGAATCCATCCCATCTGCATCTCCTTCTGAAGATTATTCTTGTGGAGAAACCTTGCATACTTTGAGGGAACATTTTCATTGGGAGAGTCTAGATTTCTCAGAATCAGAAAAGAGGCTTAGGGATTTCCTTCTTCCTCAGAATAGGCCTCTGGCCATACCTCCTGTATTCGACATTGTTGTTGATGTGGTTTTGGAATCAAGCATGGCTCCAGATTCTCTACCTCTGGCTCCTAACAAGCCAGACAGATATTACAGGGTTCCTGATTCCCACAAATTTTTATTCAAAAATCCTGCTGCTGACCCTGAATCTATCTAACAGGGTCCCAAAGGTGTAAAGGCCTCAACAGCTAAGAATCCTACCCCCTCTGATAGAGATTCCAGGGCGCTGGATAGATGGGGAAAGAAGGTTTATACATCTGCAACCTTGGCAATTAGGGCCTTAAATTGCAAGTTTCATATGCTTAAATATCAACAGCATGTTATGGGATTATTGAAACAGAAAATGTTGATTTCTGAATGTGTGGAAAGTAAAGAATTACATGAATTATTGCATGCAGCAGAACAGGTTGGAAAGCATACTTTGCAATGTGGTTTTGATTCCTTGGAGGCCTCCTGCAGGGCCGCAGTTACGGGATCTGTGATTAGAAGGCATGCCTGGCTCAAGGAGCAAAATCTGCTTGATCATGTTAAAGCTAAATTGTTGAATGCACCTTTACAGTATGATACCCTGTTTGGTAATAAGGCAGAAGAGGTTGTAAAGAAAATGGAAGACAAAGCTAAGTCTATGCAAAATGTAAAAGACTTCTTACAAGTGCAGCCACCAAGATTCAGTAGACACTGGCCTACAAATAATTGGTCCTTTCCCGAGTCCGACAGAGCCTCACAGGGCAAATCCAGGTGCTCAAAAGGCTCTAGATACCAATCACAGGGTTCTTGCAGGTCAAAGCAGTGGGGTTGCCTCTACCTCCAAATCTGGAGGAAACAAAGCACAACCCTACAGTAAACAGTCTCAATCACTTCCCTCTACCATCACCAAGCACTTATCTTTTGGCAGCCCCCTTAGGGGGAAAACTAACACTTCATGCTCAAAATTGGCAGTTAATAACCCAGGACAAGTGGGTATTAAACATAGTATCCCAGGGATACAGATTTCATTTCCATACCTTGCCAATTCCAAACGGTTGGCCAGATCTGCCACATAATCAGTGGGCAGAGACACAGAAACAAGTTACGTCCCTCATGGATAATGGGGGCTATTCAGCCAGTACCAGAATGGGAAAAAGGACAAGGGTTTTACTCAAGACTGTTCTTGGTACCCAGAAAAGACCATGCCTGGCGCCCATTACTGGATTTATCTATTTTTAACACATTCTTGGACATCCCAAAATTCAAAATGCTGACTTTGCAACAGCTTCTGCCCATGCTGGGCAAGAACGCTTGGCTAGTGATTCTAGACTTAAAAGAGGCATACCCGCATATCCCAATAAGGGAATTGTGCAGAAGATACCTCCGCTTCAAGGCTGGTTTTATGCATTACCAATTCTCTGCTCTGCCCTTTGGCTTATCTACTGCACCCAGGGTCTTTGCAAAGTGCCTGGCACCAGTAATTGCATTTTGCAGACAAAGAAGCATACAAATCTGTCCTTACTTGGACTACTGTCTCATTCAAGCAGAAAACAAGGACACTCTTCTTCAACATCTGGCGTTTGTAAAAAGGCTTCTAACATGCCTAGGGTACACAATAAACTAAAAGAAATCACAGCTGGTACCCTCTGAAAAGATTACATTCCTGGGTGCAGGCTTGAATACAACTGCCCAGATGGCTTATCTTACGCCAGACAGACAAAGGCAACTGACTGTTTACTTCAAACAGATGGCAACAAAAACCCAGTTATCTGCAAGACAAATTCTGTAGGCTTTGGGGTTCATGTCATCCTGCATGCTACTAATTCCATATGCAAGACTGCATATGAGGAAACTACAGTGGTATCTAAAAAGTTTATAGAGTCAACATTGTCACAGTCTGGAAACAATGATTCCTCTCATTCCCTGCCTACAACAGGAGTTTCTTTGGTGGACAGAGACATGTCACCAGAGCATGGGATAGTCTTTCACTCTACCCCCAGCCAACCAAACCCTAACTACAGACGCATCAGACTATGCTTGGGGGGCCCACCTGGCAGGGAGATGCATTCAGGGCATATCGAGTCCAAAACAAATGCATCTACATATCAACCAGAAAGAGTTGTTAGCTGTTCAGAATGCCCTGACAGCCTTCAAGGACTTACTTCATCCAGGGCAACTACTGATAAAGACGGACAACACCACAGTTATGTGGTAGATAAACAAGCAGGGGGGGTACACATTCCTACTCCCCTTTGCAGACTACCCATGGCATTGTGGGACACAGCCTTGACTTACCAAGTTCATCTTCAAGCTCAATTCCTGCCAGGAAAACAAAATGCTTTGGCAGACAATCTAAGCAGAAATCTTATGGACCCTCGTGAGTGGAAACTGGATCCACAAGTCTTCAGCATGATAACAGAGAAATGGGGGAGCCCAGACATAGAACTATTTGCCTCTCCTCAGAATTATCAACTGGACAAATTGTGCACAAGGACTTATCACAGAGAAGCATGGAAAGTGGATGCCCTATCCTTCAGTTGGAAAAAACCTATCAGTCTATGCCTTTCCTCCTCTGCCTCTTCTTCCCAAGGTCTTACTAAAGGTCAGACAGGAGAAACCAAAAATGATCCTAATTGCCCCAGACTGGCCTCGCCAGCACTGGTACCCAATTCTAAGGAATATGTCTCAACTCCCCTCCTTGGTACTTGCCTCAAATACCTCCTCTACTGTCTCAGCAGAACAATCAAATTCTGCACAATCCGCTCCAAACTCTGCATCTGGCAGCATGGCTGATCATGTAATTATTCAAACAACACCTCTCAGTAAATCTGTGATGGATGTCATTTTGGAAGCCAGAAGGCCTAGTACTAGAAAATCTTATGCTGATAAATGGAAGAGATTCTGTGCTTGGAACCAAGCACAACGGACAGACACAGCAAAGCCAAATATTCCTCAGATTTTACAGTACTTGACTGAGATGCTTGACAAGGGCCTATCTTTTTCATCAATAAAAATCCATGCCTCTACCATCTCTGCTCATTACAACACAGAGCCTCCCAGCTTTTCTCATCCTCTGCTAAAACGGTATCTTAGAGGGGCCAAAAATTTAAGGCCTCCCAGATCGTCACTAACTCCTGCATGGGACCTCAATTTTGTGTTGGAAAAGCTCACCCTGGCTCCATTTGAACCAGTAGCTACTGCGGATATAAAGTTTTGATCTTGGAAAACAGCTTTCCTTCTGGCAATCACTTCCGCAAGAAGGGTTTCAGAACTACAGACTCTCATGGCTGTGGAGCCTTTTGTTACATTTCACCCAGACAGGGTGTCCCTCAGGACCAATCCTTCCTTTATGCCTAAGGTGGTATCCAGTGTGGCTCTTAACCAAACTATTCACCTGCCAACTTTTTACCCAAATCCGCAGAATAAGGGGAAGCGGATTCTGCCTTCCTTGGACATACACAGACAACTAAGATCCTACTTAAACAGGACTAAATCTCTAAGAAAGTCTGAGCAGCTACTGGTGGCATTTGCTGCAGGATCAGTGGGAAAGGCTATTTCAAAGCAGACTATTTCAAAGTGGATAAGCCACTGCATTCGTTTCTGCTATTTGCATCAGGTCCAAGGGAATCGGGTCACATTCCACCAGGGCTGCATCTACCTCAGCAGCTTTTCTCAGAGGGGTGCCAACCAAAGACATTCTAGAAGTTGCTACTTGGAGCTCTGTTCATACTTTTACAAAGCATTATCATTTGCCGCTCTTCTGTAAGTCCAGGGCAGGCTTTGCCACTGCAGTTCTGCAGGGCCTTATAGCTGCTCCTAATGCTATTTAGTTCCAGCCTCCCATCCATAGCTTTGGGATTCTACCCAAATGTAATGACTGCAACAGTGAAACACGAAGAACATAGTACAGTTGTGTACACTTACCATAAATGTAGATGTTCGAGTGTATTCACTGTTGCAGTCCGGGTTACCCACCCGCCATCCCCCTTTTTTTCTGGAACTTCTCTTTCCTTCACTATATTCTACAGCCTTTGTGGTGTATTTGCTTTTAGATGAAGGTACAGTTTGTTACAGTTGCATATACATATATATAGATATATAGATATATAGATATATAGATATATATATATATATATTTGCTCCCCATTTGGGGGGCACCTGACATCTGGGGCAAGAAAAACTAAAGAAAATGGCGTCGGATCCATGTTTTATACCCCTGACGACCTGACGTCATGAAAAAGGAGACGGCAACCGACGCACGACCCAAGACTTTGATATTCAGGCCGACTGAGGGCAACTTGCCAGCAGATTACCCAAATGTAAAGACTGCAACAGTGAATACACTCTAACATCTACATTTATGGTAAGTGTACACAACTGTACTATGCTGGCATGGGGAATTATGGAAACCAGTACCACATAGCTACTTGGCAGAGGCTTTTATTCATTGATTTTTCTGGTACCAAAAAGGAAAGGATCCTGGAGACCTGTACTGGATCTTTCCTTTCTAAATGTTTTTGCCAAGATTCTGAAGTTCAAAATGTTGTATATTCAGTCCCTTGTACCTTTGATTTCTTTCATATCATTCTTAGTAACACTTGATTTGAAGGAGCATGTTCCCATTGGTGAATAGCATTTCTGAAGATAGCTGTGGCTGACTGACCTTATCAGTTCTTTGTCTTACCCTTTGGATTGTCCACTGCATCAAGGAAATTCACAAAATGCCTAGTCCCAGTCATTGCCTATTGTAGAATTCAAGCCATTCATATTTTATCTTATTTGGAAGTTTGCATACTCTTTGTAGACTCTCTTACCAGCTGTCAAGAATCTTCAGCAACTGTTTTGAATCTTTTACTTGGTCCTTAGATGTCATAGACAATTGAGACATTATTTACATAAAGCTAAGGACCCAAGGACGGTTGAATTTTCAAACAAATCTGTTTCTAGATGACTGGCCCACTGTTTTACTTTTTAAACCATCCGTTCTTTAACGCCACCATCAGTATTAACATACAACATAACAGAAGTCAGTAAAATTTAAAAATAATACAAACAAAAGTAAATAAAACATTGCATATAGAAAATCTATAAAATGTAAGCCAGCGGTATATGCATTTATAAACCCAATTCAAACTGTGTAGCATTTTTGAGTAATCCATTGTATACCTACTTACCAGAAGCCATTGACTATTTCAGGGGCTATACTGTATTCTGCCACTACATTGACTAGTGCTAAAGAAGGGGGAGAGAGGAGTCAAGAAGCTTGAGAGGGAGGGTAAACATAACATAGGCAGTCCACAACAACCCCTACTGTACTTTCCAGTTATCATGCTTAAAGTAAAACGTGCTAATTAGCATCTACCATAATATCAGTCTTAATGCAGTTCTGTCTTTGGGTCTATTTCACCCAGGGTTTCCAGATTTCCGACTGACAAAGTGAGGATCAAAAAAAAAAGGTGGTCTTTCACTCTGAGGACTGGGAAAAAAAACCCCAAAAAAGTCATCTTTCACACTGAGGACCAAAAAAAAAAAAAAGGTCTTTAAACACAGAGCTACTTAATACGGAACATCAAGCAGTTCTGCATTAAACACAAGTAGGTCCATGTTTAGCGAATTTTGATTGGCCCGTATGCCGGTATATGAGCCAATCAAAAACATCGAAAAACGGAGCTGTGTTTAATATGGAACTGCCTGATCCGCATTAAACACAAGCAGCTCCATGTTTTAGCAATTTTTGATTGGCCCGTATGCCGGTATACTGGCCAATCAAAAAAAAAAAAAAAAAGCAGAGGGCTGTTTCGCCAGAATTTGAACCAGCAGTGCGGGACTCTGGATCGGGCTGCTGATCCCGGGGCAATCCTTCTCAAATAGTGACATCTGGCAACCCTGATTTCACCCCTTATCTTCCATCTTTGAGACAGTTGACATCTGTCTCCACTCTTGCACCTTCAGTTCTTTTTTCCATTTTCTAGTAACCACTTTTCCTTTTTTCTTTTTCTTGTTTTAAGCATTACCATTATTAAAGCCAACAACGGTCAGTCATACCAAGGTACTCTTGGTTTTTCCTAGGTCCTCAACAATACAGTACTAGGGATAAACCTTCGGTTTCAAAATCCTTTCAATAACTGATATAGATCCTTTTTATACCCTTCCAATGTCAGGCAATCCTAAAATACCTTGTCAGGGATTCTGTTTCCTCTGCTTCACATTGACAATGTTTGCGGCTTATTGCTGGAAACTACTCATCTAATTTGTCATGTATAACAGTGGTGGTATAGACAATACCAAGCAAACTGCTTTTCCTTGTAGAAGTAGCAGACTTAATCATATTACAAACCTTGACTTAGCTCTCATTACAGTATCTAAAATCTAATTATCTAATCCATGTAGTCTAGTGCTTCTCAGTCGTTTTTGATTTGATCTCCTTTGGGAGAGTATAAACCTCACTCATTGGTAACCATTTGTACACATTCTACCTTTCATATCAGAGATGCAAAAAAATGAAGTCAGCCCACTAAGAAAATCTTCAGATCTCTGTGCAGATGTCCTGTTTTTGGGAAGCAAACATAGGTCAAGACCCATTCTGGGCCTCAGTGTACTCCGGGGTCTCTTCTCTGCCCACCTGGTTTATTCCTGTTGTGCTTTTATACTTTGAGGCTTTTGAGTTGCTTGCCCCTATTGTATGTCTGGCCTTGGACACTTCTTCCAGTATCATCTTCTGTATACCTGGCCTTAGAAGCTCTTCTCAGTCTTATCTCCGCTGCGCATCTTACTAGTTACTGACAGAAGAAACTGAGAAAGGCCCTTCCTTGAACTGTTAGTGTACTTTTAAATTGCCTTACTATGTGCGCTCCTCATTGCTGGCTTGTCTGCCTTGGAATTACCTTGTAATTACTTGTAGTTGTTGGATGTCTTTCTCTCACTTAGGCTAGCCAAAGGTGAAAAGGTATTTCTACATTAAGACTAGGACTGCTATTCTAGTGGCAGTAGTAAAGTAGCTGGTCAGTCTGAGGTGGGAAACAGACAAGGGAGGCTTAAAGTGAGATTGTTTCATCAGCCAGAAGGCTTTTTAGAGACTTAGTTGTTTGGTGTTAATCTGCACTTGAGAGCTACTTTTTGCTGTGCTTTTACAATAAGAAGTTCCATGGTTGTGGTGGCAAAAGGTGTTTAAATGGTCTCTCTGAGTCGGGAAACACTTTGGGGAGCTTGAAGTGTTATTTAATGGCCAAGATGCACATGAGTTTTCAGCCTTTTTTCTGTCTGCTATAAAGTAGTCTCATTTTCGTGGAGGTGTTCACCACACAGTGGTGGTTGGCGGTATCTCGTGTATCAGTAAACCTATAAAGCTAGTACTTAGGACTTTAACCTGTAACACAGATAGGCTGTGTGTGGAGCTAAGCTTAAGGCAACTATGTAGTGCATCAAAGCGCGCTATTATCAGATCATAGCACTAGCCAATATCAAGCCTTAACCCTAGACACCAGTCAAGTGAGCCTTGTAAAACCAAGTCCCTAAACCATAATAGCCCAAACCAAATACAGGTCTTGACAGCATGGCTTTGCAATTTCCTAATATCTCTGTGACCAGTTTAATAGATATTAGCATCCTGAGAAAATGTAGCAATTGTCTCATGTACTTGGACAACCATTTAATTCTTGAAGAAACTAGCATGGTATGTAAGAGATGTTCATACATAACTTAATTGGAGGCAAAAATCTCACTAGCCAACATGATTGTAAAGAACACACACATACTACATGCTTCACACACACTGCTCACCCATTCACACAGGCATTCATTATGCTGTGGCACTTAAAATAAATATCTCCAAACCTCAAATTCCTCCTAAGCTGTCAAACAGCAACAGCTGTTTTCAGCAATCACTAACGCATACACCAAAAGCAACACCTACAGCACACACAAGCCTATATCCAATGATCCCCCAAGAACAAAGCCCATAAGGCAAGCAAACACTTTAGTACTGTTGTAGGTGATTCTGTTGTATTTATATACAGGTGCTCCTCTCATCAGGGTGGAAAAGGAGAAGATAACTGTTAATTTCCTGACTGGAAGTAGGATTTGTAATATCGAGCATGCACTGAAATCACTGCACCGCAGATACCAATATGGTTCTATCATAGTCCATGTGAGTCTAAGCGATTTGAGACAACTCATTGGACTATATGAAAAGGGATCTTATCGATCTCCCTGAATGTGAAGCAGACAGGTTATATGCCTTGCTCTGCGCATCATTCTACTTTCACCAAAGGTGATGCCACAGTATGAACAGAAAATGATTGATTTTAATAATTGGCATAGTTTCACTTCAGATCTGAAGAAGCGTAGCCAGCACTACGCGAAAGCGCTCATTTCTTTATGTAATAAAGTGTTTTGGACTTTTATCGTGCCTATTTTTTGGAACCTGATTACTCTGTAGACTACATTTCGTGGTGTTACCTCTTACTATTGTTTTTACAGAGTTTGATATAATAACCCAGTCTGGTATTGGTGACAAAATCAGAACTAGACATAAATCTGTAATGTGCTGCATCACTGGCGGCTCAGAAGGCGGCCAAGAAGTCAGGATCACTGAGGCCACCTCCACCAGGAGGCCAGTCACCAGCAGAGTACCCCAGGGCTCCGTGTTAGGCTTGTTCCTGTTTGGCACCTGCTTCTCGGACATCAAGGTTCATATCAAACGCCTCTGGCTCACCAGGTTCACAGATGACTTTAAATAGGGAGCTGTCATTAATTTCCCCCCATGACATCAACATCCCATAAGAGAGTCTGTGTCAAAGAATTGACTCGTGTCAAAGCCACAGATTAAAACTTAACACAAAGAAATGCATTATAGTATCCTTTGGGAAATTGTCCACCTAAGCTAATTACTCAGTCGATAAAACATCCCCAGGAGTTGACCCAGTAGTTACAGATCTGGGAACATATTTAGACAGTGATCTGGTCTTTGACCACCACGTAGCCAGGATAGTAAGAAATTCTTTCTGTGATGTTCATGTTTCACTGTTGCAGTCCTGACCTGTGGGATTTCCTGCTGTGGAAGCCCTTGGCCAGCCTAACTATCCGAGTAAAAATATCCCTCCTCCTAAGACTGGTGGACACCCTTCCTCTGATGGCAGTATGCTTGTGTATAAAGGGAGCCAGCTGACGCCATTACATCAGTCTTTTCTTGTCATTGGAGCCCGAAGCAGTGTTTCAGTGTGTCCGTCAGTCTGCACACGAGAGAAGTCTTCCAAAGCTAAGTACTCTGTTGGGGATCTCTTTCTTGCTTTAGCTCATGCCAGGTAAGGTTAGCAACTGGCTTTGCTGTGCTAAGCAGAACCCTTACTGAGACTTTCATACTTTGTGTCACCTGTCTAGACCCAGGTCATGACCTCACTTGTTGTTTTTGTGACAATTTCCCTTCTAGCACTATGTGCCCATTTCACTTCTAGGATTATCAAGCGTAGGGCTGAAATCTTAGCTAGGCATTTTAGCATACATTCTTCCTTGCATCATTTGATTACATCCACCGGTCGTCCCAAAGTTGAGCTCCCTAAGCGTAAGAAAGACAAAGAAAAAAAGACTCAAGCTTAAAGCCTCAGACAACAACCATTCACTGTTGGCCAG
This sequence comes from Protopterus annectens, assembly GCF_019279795.1. NCBI lineage: Eukaryota > Metazoa > Chordata > Ceratodontiformes > Protopteridae > Protopterus > Protopterus annectens. The sequence continues at coordinate 621,245,963 of NC_056733.1, forward strand.
TCACCCAAGGCTCATTATCACTGAGGAAGGCAAGGCACATTAACAGCGCCATTCTGCACCCAAGGTGGAGGTGTAGGCCTCTGTCAAGACCCTTACGGAGTCCTACATGCTGTTGGGTCCCACATCTTCAACACAGGCCTATGTTTTCAGTTTGTTGGTTGGGTCTGGAGTCGCTCAGCAGACCTCTGCTTCCAACAAGCAATCTTGTATTGGGGACATTACTTTGAGGTCTCAGCATGCATTGGTCCTTCCTTACAAGAAGACTGGCGTCAGGATGGAGGAGGTACCTAGGCCCAAGGCTAAAGCTGTTTCTAAGAAGGGTTCTACCTTGGGTTCAGTGCCTAGGCGTACCATCTCCCACTCAGCAGGTTAGCTGCGGACCTCATATGCTTAGTTAGAGCTAGGCAAACTCCCTTTGGAGTCTTCCCCTACCCCTGAAGTTTTCTGTGAACCTCCGGAATCAAATGAGGATTCTGACCAGGAGGGGTCTGTCTTTGAGGAGGGACTGTACCTTGCTTCCTTTGAGGATTCAGATTCTGAGGAGAATCTGCTATCAGCCTCACTTCCCAAAGAAATCACCTTTGGGGAAACACTCCATGCCATGAGGGAAAATTTCCAGTGGCAGGCACAGGAATACCCACAATCTAAAAAGAGGGTTAGGGAGTTTCTTGACCTCCCAGAACACAAACCTTTGGCTATAACTCCTGTAGTGGAGGTGGTAGAGGTTGTTTTTATGGACTCTTCCCTGAACCTAGACACTCTAGGCCGGTTTTATAGAGAGTTCCCAAGGCAGCAAAAAATTAGTTCTTCTAAGAATCATTTATGTACTGCCAAGGAAAACAGGGCCCTTGATAGGTTTGGTTAAAAAAACAAAAGTGTACACACCTGCTAACCTAACCATGAGAGCCATTAACCGCCAGTTTCATATAATAAAATACCAGCAACATATTTTAGATAAGATGAAACAAAAGATTTCTTCCCTAGAGAACAGGAACATTTCTAAAGAATTGTTGGACCTTTGCCATTCCAGCTCCCAGGTGGCTAGATACTCTTTACACTGTGGCTATGATGCCATGGAGGCCTCTAGCCAAGCTGCTGTATCTGGTTCTGTCAATAGAAGACATGCTTGGCTTAAGGAGTAGACCCTACTAGACCATGTCATATCAAAACTTCTAGATGCACCCCTCGACAAGGACTTCCTTTTTGGACCAAAGGCTGGGGCTGTGCTAAAAAAAGATGGAGGATAAAGCAAAATGTATGCAGACTGTCAAGGACTTCCTCCAAGTTCAGCCTCTTGGGTTTAGCCAGAATTTTCCCACTAAACACTGGTCCTTTCCCTTTCAGTCAAAAAGCGGCCACAGGAAACCCCAGAGGGAAAGACTTCAAAGGAGGCATCATTCGCAAAGTCCCAAGCAGTGGTTCTCAGGAGCCCCAGGCATGGGAGCTCTAGGCCACAGTGCCCTGGCAGAGAGCAGCAATGACTCCTCCTTTCCCCTTCCCATCTCCAGAAAAGGTGGGAGGAGGGCTATCTCTGTTCAAAGAAAATTGGTCCCTCATTACTTCAGACAAGTGGGTTCTGCATGTTATCTCAAGACCATTAAAGGCTCACTTTCAAAGAGCCATTAAGGTACTCATGTTACCCAGATGTTTCACAAAATCAAAGAGCAGAGTTCCTGTCTCAGATTCACAACCTGTGCTCACAGGACTCAGTGGAACCAGAACATCAAATAGGGAAGGGGCTTTTCCTGATTCCCAGAAAGGAAGGCTGTTGGCACCCTGTTGTAGACCTGTCCACCCTCAATCAGTCCCTGCTGGTTCCAGAATTCATAATGTTGACTCTTCAAAAGTTTTTTCCCATGGTAGCCCCTCAGGCCTTACTTGGTCACCTTAGTCCTAAAAGATGCTTACTTGCGCATTCCTATACAGGAATCTTGAAGTTTTTTTTTCCATTTCTGAGCAGTTACCAGCCACTTTCAATTCTCTGCACTACCTTTTGGTTTGCCTTCTGCATAATCAGAGGGATCCATATTTACCTCTATCTAGACGACTGCCTCATCTAAGCCACAAGCCGGTCTGTCAAAGCTCCTCAAGGATCTGGCCCTAACTCAGAACTTCCTCATCTCCTTGGTGTTCACCATAACACAGATCCGTCCACCAGGATAGTTTTCCTGGGGGCTCTTCTGGATTCCTCCCTTCAAAAAGCCTTCCTCCCTCCAGAAGAGGTCTCCTCCTGTCTCAATACTTCCAAAACATTATGCAGAGACTCAGCCTCTCAGCCAGGGAATTTCTCAGAGCATTAGGCTACATGGCATCTTGTATCCTCATGATCCCTCTGGCCAGGCCACACATGAGGAAGTTTTTAGTTGTACCTCAAGAATCTGTGGTGCCAGCACTCGCAGTCCTTGGAGACCGAAATTCAGCTGCTCCCTTGCCTCTAGGAGGAATTTGCATGGTGGACACAGGCTTGTGCCCTTAACCTTTGTCTCCTCTTCTGTTTCATTCCTCCGAACCAAACTTTAACCACAGATGCTTCAGAGACGGCCTGGTGGGGGGGTCATTTCCAGCATCATTCCCTCTAGAGCCTTAAGATTTAGTAACCAGAACCTCATAACTGTCATCCAATATAGAAGTGATGCCGGTAAATCTCTCTTTGCCAGCATCATTGTTAAAACCTGGAACACACTACCAAGCCAAATAACTTCCACCATATCCTTTATTCATTTAAAAAAACTCCTGAAAACCCAATATTTACGTGACTAGCTATGTTTATGCCACTCACCAGGCTAACCCAAACTAAGAGAATGTTTCTGTGTATAGCCAAGTGTAAACAGTTCCCCTGAAAGCTTGTGAACCCGTTGATATTTACTTGACAAAACTTGTATCTATAAAAATAATACAAATGCTGTTTTAAGTTATGTACCACAATGATCTACTATAAGAATTGTTAATCTGTAACATATTGTGTATGTTTGCAATAAGTATGCTCTATTTCTTTTTCTTCTCTCGTATACTGTATCGTATTGTGGAGCTTTTCTCCTCGGGCCTCCGCTGAAAATCGACCTGTCCAGTCGGACTTTCCCGGTAAACAAATGTAAAATAAATAAATCTTCAGTCCCAGGGCAGATGGGAAAATCAATTCAAACACAAGCACATAAATTAGAAAGAACTGATGGCAGTGCTAAAGGGGCCTAGTGGCTTTCAAAGATCAGTGGAAACTAGGGATCCTGCTTGTCAAAACAGACTCCACAGTCATGTGGTACATAAACAGGGAGGCGCCCATTCTTACCCTCTCTGTTGACTAGCGATGCAGGTGTGAGAGGACAGCTCACTCTCTAGGGTTGCACCTCATGGCACAGTACTTCCCAGGGACTGAAGACACTATAACAGATCATCTCAGCAAGAACTTGATGGATCCCCACTGCATTGGGAAACATTTCTCAGCATAGGTCAGAAATGGGGATCCCCACAGACCTCTTTGCCACCAAAGAAAATGTTCATCTGAAAAGATTCTGTTCCAGGAGCAAACTACCTACAGCCTGGAGGGCAGATGCATTCTCCTTCCTTTGGAGCCACCTGTTCCTTTGTGTTTCCTCCACTGTGTCGTCTTTCATGGGTCCTCCTGAAAATCAGGGAAGAAGGCCTATGGGTTATCCTGATAGCCCCAGACTGGCCCAGGCAGCACTGGTATCCTCTTTTACCAGGTTTAACCAATGAAAGTCAGTTACCTCAGAGAGTGGATCTTCTGACTTAAGACATGGGGAGGTTTGAACATCCCAACCTACAGACTCTCAGCCTGGATTATTCCCCAGAATTGTACTCTGAGAATACCCTAAGCAGACAGGTTCAAAGCATTCTCAGAAGCTAGAAGGCCAACCACTCGGAAATCATACTCAGTCAAGTGGAAAAGATTCTCTATTTGGTGTTAGTTGCAAAGCCTCAATCCTAGCTCGGCTAATATCTCTGCCATTTTAGATTACCTGGCTACCCAGGTTGACAGAGGCCTATCCTTCTGTTACGTAAAAATTAACACCTTTGCCATTTCAGCCCACATCTCTATTCTTCCTCCTATCTTTTCCTAACCCCTGATGAAAAAATTCATTAAGGGAATGTTTTACATCAGACCCTCCAGGAGACAAACCACACCTCTGTGGGACCTCAATTTTGTTCTAGAAAAATTGACGCTACTCCCATTTGAACCAGCAGGTTCTGCTGATTTAAAATTCTTAACCTGGAAGACTGCCCTTTTACTGGCTATCACCTCAGCTAGGAGGGTCTCTGAGCTACAAGCTCCCATGCAGTGGAACCTTTTCTCATATTCCACCCAGAGTATCACTCAGAACTAATCCATCCTTTATATGTTAAAGGTGGTTGTGGACACATCCATGAATCAAGCTGTACACTTGCCCACCTTTTTCCCCAAAGCTTTAGAACTGGGGGGGGGGGGGGTCCTTCACTCCTTGGATGTGCACAGACAGCTTCACTACTATCTTGACAGAACTAAATCTTTCAGTAAATCAGACCAAATCTTTCTGTCCTTTGTCATTGACTCTGAAGGAAAAACAGTCTCCAAACAGACAGTCTCCAAGTGGGTCTCTTACAGTATTTCCTTTTGTTACAGCCATCATGGTAAAAAGTCTCCTGAAACTATAAGGACTCTCTAGGAGAGCCACTGCCACATCTGTTGTCTTCCTGAAAGGAGTACCTACCAAAGACAATTTTGCAAGCTACTTCCTTTTCATCTGTGCATACCTTTACCAAACACTACCCCTTATCAGCCTTCTCCAGGTCTAGAACAGAATTTGCCATTGCCATCTTTCAGGGCATCCTCTCTTCTCCATAATTTACCCCCCCCCCCCCTCATCTCAGCTTTGGGAATCATCCCGCAAGTCAGGACTGCAACAGTGAAACACGAAGAACATTGTACAATTGAGTACACTTACCATAAATGTAGATGCTAGAGTGTTTTCACTTTTGCAGTATTTAACCCTCCCTCCTTCCCCCTTATACCTGCAGTTGTCTGGTTCTATTTTCTTCACTAACCAAAGGACCCCCTAGGTGTTTACCCTGCAGGCCCCTTTTTTCTACCTTTGACACTTACGTATGGTTCATCTTGGGGGATCCTACCTTCTAAGGGGCAAGAAAAAACTGATGTCATGGCATTGGCTAGCTCCCTTTATACCCAAGAGAGTTTTACTCTGGTAGTTGGACCAGCCAAGGGCTACCACAGCAGAAAAATCCCACAAGTTAGGACTGCAAAATGAATATACTCGAACATCTGCATTTATGGTAAGTGTGCACAACTGTACTGTCTATCCACCCATGCACCAACCAACCCCTCATAGTGTAAACATGGTAAATGGTGACACACAGGGTCAACCAACAACTGAAAAATAGATGCACATTTCCTTTCATAGTAGCTGTGATTGATTTGAGAGTCATTTTTTTTCTATAGTTGCTGTAAATAGTTAAAGCAGGTGTGGTAGTAATTTTTATTTCTACCAGTTAGTAAGCAGTTCCTTACTGTATTTTGCTGTCCATGTGGAAAGTTGAGTATTTTCATTATGAATTGTGATATTGTGGTAGTAGAGAACAGAGATTGTTCAGGTGGAGTTTGCTGCATTTATCTGTTCAAAATGTTAGATTGAAATTGTCTTGATAATTTTTTTTTGTTAGGCAAACCACAAGCTATTACTAAGACTGTCTTTTAAAAATTATTCTTTTGCAGGTAAGCGTAGAAAGAGGTACGTCTTGGGAGGATGCAGTAAAAATTTGGGCTGATCTAAGTGGACCAGATGATGGTTTTTATTTGTCACTACAGGTAAGACCATTTTAAATAGGTGTATCTTCACCATAAGATGTCCTTCCAAATCACTGTTGCAGTATTCCTTACACAAGGGATCTCCTGCCAAGGATAGCCCAGCGTCCAACCAGTATACCAAAGCCTTTAGTGTTTACAGGCATCGTATGTCTCACATATGCTCCCCTATGGAAGGCATAGGACATAAAGGAGATATACAGATGCAAACACCTGAGAAATTCTTTTCCTTCAGTCTGAACACCTTCATTGAACTTCAGTCTGAACACCCTTCTGTGCTGGTTACTGAGCCATTCTCAGATAAGTTTCCCATTGGGGTTCTTCCTCATCTTCTCTTTTATTTTAATGTTGCTGGTTTGCATGTCATTCAGAAAGGGAAGAATGGCAGTGCGGGAAGGCAGATCACGGACAGTGTCTCTTCTATTTGGGTGCTTCTCAGTACCATATGCAGTGTTATCTGCCAAGTGTTTGCCCCTAAGACCCTACATAGTCACCTCTCCTCCTCTATTTACCTGGAAAACCAATGTCTGTTGTTGGCACAAGGTGCTATGGCGGAATATTCCCATCACAAAGGTCAGCCACCAGCCAAGAAGACAACCAACAAACTTAGGTCTGATACAGCTGCTGTCCAGCCTTCCCTAGACATCTCTCTCAAGCTGGTGAAAGCCCAGAGGATTATCCAGTTGTTGCTTCAGATTCCCCTGCCACTACCTCATCAAAAACCGGCATAGATCTGACTTCTGGCATGTTGTTGGAGGCTTTTCAAACATCTGCTCCAGATGTTGGAGGGATCTTTGCTGATTATATCTGAGGAGCAGTGTGTGATTCTAGAGATTTTAGTACTAGAAGAGATTCCTGTTACGCTCAGAGGGTCGGCAGAAGACTGAACCTCCTAGAGTGTTTCATGCAGATGTCCTGCAGAAAAAGGAATTTAAAAAAAGCACATTTTTTTCTGCAGTAAGAGATTCCCAGAGTAAATAGGATTTTACTTGGGGGCTATTTAATGCTTTAATAGCTTTAAAACCTCCTGAAGGGGTCTCTGCCTCTCCCTGGTCTTCTGCTTCTCTTAAGAGATCTAGGGAGCAAGAGTCTCCTGATGAGGATCTGGAGTCTCGGGAAGAGTCCTTGGCATACTCTTCTCGGATCCCTTCCCCTTTGGACTGTGGGTTTGAGGAAGATGATTTTATCAGTCCAGATTCTCCTTTAGAAGAATTCTTTGGGGACACTATTTCATGTATGAAGGTATTCAAGTGGGATTGTTCTCAGGTTCCTGATATCCAGAGGGGGTATTATGAATTCCTCCAGATGGAGTCTCTCCAAACTTCTCATTTTCCTCCAGTTCTGGCTGCCCTCCTGGATACTTTTTCAGCAGCTTCTGTAGACCCTGATTATCCGCCTCCAGCTCCCAAGAAACCTGACAGATTTTACAAGGTTCCCGATGGTTGTAAATTTTGTATCAATGTCCTTCTGCTGAACTATCTATCTTTGACAAACTCTCCAAGCTGTTGCCTTCTACTAAGTTGCTTCCTTCAGACAAGGATAATAGGGCCATGGAACAGCTGGGCAAAAGGTTTATACTGCTGCCACCCTGGCTTTTAGTCCTATTAATTACCAGACCCATATGACTAGATATATTTTAGCTCTTCTTTTTCAGGTTTGTCATGTAGTTTCTGACCTTCCTGACTCTGTGTTCTACCTCTCAAGTGGCTTGCCACTCTAAGTCCAGTTGTGATGCAGCTGATGCTCCTCATAGAGCTGCTGCATTTGGTTCTGAAGCATTATTCTAGGTTTGCTGTTGAGGCTTTGCCTGATAACATTAAGGCCAAATTATTAGATGCTTCTCCAGATAATAAAAAACTTGTTTTTCTTTGCTGCTGCTGAACTTTTTAAATCCCTCTAGGATAAGGGCAAGGCCTTTCGGGAGTTGAAACATATATTTTTGTTTCTCCTATTCCTAAATTTCAGAAGAATTACCCTTCCAAATCTGCTTTTTTTGCAGACAGTCTTGTCCTCCACCAAAGGGTAATAAAAAGTTCTAGACATGTGCCTACTTCTAAGTCTACTAAGAACCCTTTTTCTCAGAAACCTCCTTTTCAGGACAAACCAGGTTCCATTTGATAGTTTGCTTCCTTTTTCCTTTAGCTAGATTCCCTTGTCCCTTCCAAATTGTTTAAGGTCCTCTCTCCATACTTTTTGCAAACATGTTTGGCTAGATGATATATCTACAGCTAGAGCAGGGTTTGCTACAATAATCCTAAAGGACATATTGCTTTTATCCAGAAGGTTAAAGCTACCCAAAGTTCATTAGAGTAAATCCCCTGGAGTCATCCCTAAAGCTATGACAGCAGCATCAACTTATGCAAACACCATAATACAGTTGTGTCATCAGTTTATAGTAAATGAAGATTTTCTAATGTGGCCACTGCTGGAGTCCAGTGTCCCACCTTCCTTCCCCTCATTAAGGACATTCAAGATTTGTGTGGGGTGAGGCATGCAGTTGATGTGGGGGGACGGTGATTACTTTAAATTCTGGATGTAGGACTCCACCTGCTTTAGAAGTCCATAAAGTCATGACTGCAGCAATGACTGGCGATTGAGCATCAGTTATGGTAAGTTGGTAACAGCTGTACTTTCTGCCATTACACTGGTATGATGGATTCAGCCTTCACATCTAAAAGTTCCTCCTTATATCAGAAGATAAAGTGCAATGGCTGTAGAATTCTACACTATATGTTTGTAAATATAATTATATATTTTTTGGTTTGTGCCTATCAAAGAAATTATCAAATTGTATAGACTGGTGTAGCCTGATGTCACCCATCTTGACAGAAGGATATTCACAACAGCTCTGTGTACCAGTGCAGGCTGGAGAACTAGCACAGATTAACCTGTCAAATTGTGATGAAGGGACTCTCCTTTGGAGGGTGCTTTTTAAAATAGTTAAGTGAAGCATAAACATTTGACTTGTAAATATGACAGTCGAAGCACATATTGAACAGTTGTGCATGTATCAGAGAACTATTTCATCTGCTAGACTTTATTTCATTACTGCTCATGAGGGGGATGGAAGACAAGCTGCAGACTCAACAACATGCAATAAAGATGGATCATTCAGGCATCTTTTATTGCAGTGAGTATCTTGCACATTTGTAAAGTTTGCCCATGAAAATGGGGAATTGTTAAATTTGTATCTTCTTAATTTGCAAACAGTAAAAGTCCACATTTTATTGACCTCTGAAATGTAGTTATGAAAATAAATGTAGAAAGTATTTACGTACCTGTTGTACTTTGGAGGTTATGAACACTGAACTTGAGATGTTAAGTTGTCAATCTCGCCTTCATTCTTGCTGGATGGGTTCAGAGCCGATCCTCGGCTCCGACTCGGCACTTGCTTTAGCTCGAGAACTCCTTTTACCAGCTCGAGGCAACCCTATATCCCATGATGCAAGGCGGAACTACCTCAGATCTCGTTTGCCGCTTAGCGAAAGAGGTCTCCTTTGCCAGCTGAGGTAAGTTTTTTCTTTGTGAAATAAGAAAAAGATTAGTTAGGGGTTTATTTTTCCCTTTTAGTGTCAGTTTAGTCTGTAGTTAGTTACAGCCCATCCTATTCCCTTGTTTTCAAACATTTTACAATCTTTAATCTAAAGTTTTTTAGTTAGGCCTAATTCCCCATTGGTTATTCCCTTCCTGTGTGTTTGTGTAAGGGATTAATTTGTGTGTTTGTTGGGATTGTTTGTGTTTCCATCCTCCTAGGATGTCAAAGGAAGGCAAGGTCTCAGGCTTCAAGAAGTGTGACCAGTGCTGTCAGAAAATGTCTCTGACAGGCGGTCACACTTCTTGTGTTTATTGCCTGGGGCCTTTGCACCTGCAGGACTCCTGTGCTTTGTGTCATGCTTTTAGCCAGAGAGTCCTGCAGGAAAGGAGGAATAAGCTCATCCTCCGAGGCTTACTTAAGCCAGAAGGTTCTCCTCCTAAATTAGGGTCAGGAAAACCTCCTAAGCCACCAAAGGCTCAGGCTACAGTGTCCAAGCCTCCTCCGGTGGCTCCGGCTCTGTCGGAGCCGACATCGGCTCCGGCTGGAGCCGATACATCTTCTGTTCAAGTAGTGGGTTCGGCGCCGATCGGCTCCGATACCCTGACTACTGTGGCCTTGTCGGCTCCGGCTGGAGCCGACACTTTATCCAGCATCAGAGCCGAGATATCCTCTGCTCCATCTGGAGTTCAAGGGACTAAGGCTCCGATGGCTTCGACCCATAAGAGATCTCGGTCCCCTTCTATACTGAGTATCCACTCGGCTCCGGGGTCTCCTCTTTTGTCGGAGCGGAGCCATCGGAGCCGGTCTTCGAGATCTTCCAGGCTGTCTGACCACGATTTAGAGAGGGTGGTAAGCAGGCTGTTGAAGTCGCAGGCACTGGCCCAAATGCTCCATAGCCCGTCTCAACAGACTTCGGCTATAGCCCCAATCCTTGAACTTCCTCCTCCGACTCCACACCGGAGTTCGGAGCCGGAGCTTCTCGGGACAGCGACTGTTTCGATGCCGGAGCCGATGCATCCTTCGGCTCAGTCGTCCTCGGCTCCGATCTCCTCCTTGAGACCTTCCTTGGAGGGATCCGGTCGTCGGGTTTCCACTGTCGGCTCCGGGGGGGCTAGTGGCATCGGACCCTTGTCCGACCCCGCTCTCCCTCTCGGGGCTTCGGCTTTGGTAAGCTCGGCGCCGACATCGGCCTCGGAGCCTTCTCTCTCTTTGGAGCCGGCCATTCCTGTTTCTTCGGAGCGGGTGTGTTCCGGCCTCCCGGGGAGAGGAGCCTTTGAGGTGATGGAGTGTCCTGGCCTCTGAGCCTGGTCAACGGTCCATCCCTCTAGCTCCTCCCTCTTCAGTGCCTGCAGATGCCTCTTGCCAACCTCTTGCTCACAGGCCCAGGGATCCATCGCCCCAGGTTTCCCCACTGGGAATTTCCTCCTCTTCCGAGGTTTCTCCTGATCCTGCAGGGGAACCCCCTCGGAAGAGGACGTGTAAGAGGAAACACACAGACTCCCCTGAGTCTACTACATCTGATACAGACTTAGATGAGTTGGAGGGTTCCCCACGGTCCCCCTCTGAGGATGTCTCCTTCTCAGACATCCTTGAGCTCCTCAAACAGAGGGGGAATTGGCCCTCCATTGACCCCTCCGAGGATGAGTCGGTATACCTGGAGGCTTTTGGATCCTGACCCTCCACCTCCTGGGTGTCTCCGCCTTTCGACCCACTTATGCAGGTAGTGGCTCGGAAGGCGTGGGCGGCTCCAGATTCTGTGGAACCTGTCCCCAGAAGACCATCAAAATTCATTACGGCCCCTTCGGATAAACAGTTCCTTTCCAAAGGTGTCTCTGTGGATGCTATGGTGGTGGCGGCCACTAAGAAGGAACTGGCGGATCCTTCAGTACCTGTCCATCCTCCTAACAAGGATTCTAGGACCATGGACAGGTATGGAAAGCAGATGTTTTCTTCAGCGACCTTTGCTATGCGTTCGCTGAATTATCTTTGTCACTTCACCAGGCTTCAACGAGATATTCTCAAAGAACTGGGTGAAGTAGTCCAGGATCCTTCTGCTGCTGGGGCTCAGGAAAAGATTGCCTCACAGCTTGCTATCCTGAATTCCATATCTAACTCCTCCATGCGGCTCATATCTTATGTGGCCGATGGAGCGAACAGGGCCACAGGCACAGGAGTTGCTCTTAGACGCCAAGCCTGGATGCGGCTGTGTAATTTTGCGGACCCCTTTAAGGCGTCCTTCACTAATACCCCCTTTGATGGTTCGGCTTTGTTCGGACCTCAGGTGAAGGATACCTTGACCAGGTGTGAGCAGGACGGTAAAACTCTTTCTGCCGTTGGAGTCCATTTTCCACTCCTTCTAGACCATATCCCAAGGGTCAGAAGGGGGGGGGGAGATGTGGTTCCGTAAAGCCCAAGGAGCTGCACCGGACACACGTGGTCAGTTTACCCCCAGAGGCAGAGGGGGTAACAATAATAGATGCCGCCCTAGAGGCAGGGGGGGGTCCTCAGAACCAGGGCAACAGGGAGTCTCTTCCTGAGAAGCCTTTTCAACATCCCTGAGGTGTTGCCCGACTGTCCACCCTTGGAGGCAGTCGGGGGAAGGATTTCACTGTACCCAGTAGCCTGGCAATCCCTATCCCAAGAGAAGTGGGTACAGTCGATTATATCCGAGGGTTACAAGATCCCCTTCGAAAGGTTTCCCATACCTCTACAATCCCTTCCAGACATCTCACCCGGTCAAAGGGATTTGGCAGAACAGGAGGTTTCAAAACTCCTAGTAAAAAGAGCCGTCCAGTCAGTGCCGACAGACCAAGTAGGATCCGGCGTCTACTCAAGATTCTTTTTGGTCCCCAAAAGGATGGGAGATTGGAGACCAATATTAGACCTGAGCAATCTGAACAGATTTGTCAAGAAGGCAAGATTCTGGATGGTCACGCTTCAGTCCATTCTGCCCTTTCTGGGTAAGGACAACTGGATGTGCTCTATAGACCTTCAGGATGCGTACTATCACATAAAGATTCACAGACGCTCCAGAAGGTTTCTCCGCTCGCTAGGGACCAGTCATTACCAATTCAGAGCACTGCCCTTTGGCCTCACTTCAGCCCCCAGAGTGTTTACCAAATGCATGGCAGTGGTCACAGCTCACCTGAGACGTCTAGGATTCCAGGTGTTTCCTTATTTGGACGACTGGCTCCTCTCCGCCACCACCAAGTGTCAGCTTCTTCAGTCCAGAGACTACACCCTACAGCTTTGCAGGAAATTGGGAATTTCAGTAAATTTCGAAAAATCTTCTCTGCTGCCTTGCCAATCTACCACCTTTATAGGCGCAGAATTAAACACCGTCAAAATGATATTCAGACTAACAGATCAAAGAATTCTGGACATCCAAAAATTTGTTCGGCTTCTGTTACAAAGCAACAAGATCAAAGCCAGATTTGTCCTAAAGGTTCTAGGCCTTATGGCTGCGGCCATTGTTCTTCTACCACTGGCTCGCTTCTACATGCGTCTCCTGCAGTGGATGTTATTCACGCAGTGGTCGTACCACAGTCTTCCGATGAGACACGAAATCTTAGTCACACAGTCGTGCAGGGCTCATCTGGGCTGGTGGATATCTTCCCCTCTTCTTCATCAGGGCCGACCCTTTATTCCCCCTCCTCCAGTTGCCACAGTCACTACGGATGCCTCTCTGATCGGGTTGGGGGGGCATTATCATGGCAGGATGGTCCACGGGACGTGGCAACCCATAGAATACCATCTGCACATAAATGTCCTGGAGATGAGAGCAGTGCTTTTAACGTTGCAAGCCCTCGACGACTTTCTTCCCACGGGGACTATTGCAGTACAAACGGACAACATGTCCGTGGTCTGGTACATCAACAAACAGGGCGGAACCAGGTCCTATCCGTTATGTCGAGAAGCTCTCAGACTTTGGCAATGGGCGATCTCTTCTCAGCGGTTTCTGATAGCAACGCACATCCCCGGCAGGTCCAACCTATTGGCGGACAGGCTGAGCAGATCTATTCTGATGCCTCACGAGTGGTCTCTCAATCAATCTGTAGTGGATCAGATTTTTCTGAAATGGGGCACTCCTTGTTGCGATCTTTTCTCTACCCCTCAAAACAACAAGTGCCCAGACTATTTCACTCTATTTCCCCTTCCAGGTCAACCCCTGAGAGACTCTCTAACCCAGGATTGGCCTCGGGGACGACTTTATGCTTTTCCTCCCTTTCCCTTGATTCCACAAGTCATTCAGAAAGCCACCGTTTTGAGAGCCAAATTGATCCTCATTGCTCCATATTGGCCTCGACAAATTTGGTTTCCATCTCTGCATCGTCACCTTCTGGTGCAGCCCTGGCATCTGGACCCAGTTCCGGATCTTTTGATCCACCAGTCGGGTCAGCAGCACCGGGCCATTCATTCTCTCAACCTCACTGCTTGGTTGCTCCACTTCCTTCCCTAGCCAGGCTACCAATGATTTCTGACTCAGAGACATTTTAGTGTCTTCTTTGAAGTCGTCCACTAGGACTATTTATGCTAGCAAGTGGCGACGTTTTTCGATTTGGGCAAACTCCAGAAATATTGATCCTTTTACTGCTCCCATACATTCTGTTTTGGATTTCCTGGCGGAGGTTTTTCATTCAGGATCCTCGTCATCTACAGTCAAAGTACAACTGGCTGCTATTTCCAAGTATCATGTTGGCTTGCATGACAATAACATTATGTCTCATAGATTATGCAAGGCCTTTTTGAGAGGAGTTTTTCTCCTAAAACCACCTATAAAGCATCCTCCTCCGCAATGGGATCTAAACTTAATGTTGGCATCCTTGATACTACCTCCCTTGAACCGTCTGCTTCATGTTCTTTGAAGTTATTGACGTGGAAAACTATATATTTTACTGGCTGTCACTTCTGCAAGAAGGGTTTCCGAGATTCAAGCTCTCTGCATTCGTTCACCTTATTTGGTTTTTCATAAGGACAGGGTATCGTTAAGAACTAACCCTTCCTTTCTCCCCAAGGTTGTATCTCAAACCAATATTAACCAATCTATAGATCTACCAGTCTTTTTCCCTAACTATTCCGACAGAGCTGAACAGAAACTGCATTTTTTGGATGTCCATCGTCAGCTCAGGTACTACTTGCACAGAACTAAACAAATTAGAAAATCGGACCAATTGTTTGTTTCCTATGCAGAAAACAGGATAGGTCTTCCAGTTTCTAAAGTGACCTTATCCAGATGGTTGACTTCCACCATTTCCTATGTGTACTCTCTCAGAGGCAAACAACTATCTTCTAAGCCAAAAGCACACTCAACCAGGAGTCTATCCACTTCTGCAGCCTTTCAGGATAGGCTACCCATTGATACCATTTGTGCAGCGGCTACTTGGGCCACGCCTCATACCTTTGTCTCTCATTACAAGTTGGATTTGGCCTCCAGAGATAGGGCCAGTTTTGGTTCCACAGTTCTCAAGAGTCTGTTCCATTGAGCCACCCGGGATACAGGTGCTAGGACGGTCCCATCCAGCAAGAATGAAGGCGAGATTGACAACTTAACATTTAGAAGTTATGTACCTACCATAACGTTCCATGTTAGTTGTCTTCTCTCGCCTTCTTTCTTGCGTCCCTCCCTCCTTCCCCCTGGCCTGGACAGATCTTGGAGAGTTCCTGTTAGATGGTTTCCTCTGGTACGTTGTTATGAGGATTTCTTTTAGGAACCATTGTTCCTAATTCTGTTAGGATAGTCTTTAGCAGGGTAAGTTAGCTGCCAAACGAGATCTGAGGTAGTTCCGCCTTGCATCATGGGATATAGGGTTGCCTCGAGCTGGTAAAAGGAGTTCTCGAGCTAAAGCAAGTGCCGAGTCGGAGCCGAGGATCGGCTCCGAACCCATCCAGCAAGAAAGAAGGCGAGAGAAGACAACTAACATGGAACGTTATGGTAGGTACATAACTTCTAATTTAATTTCATGCATTAATTTCTGTTTTAGGAGATATTATGCAAAGGTTTGGAGTGTAGCCTTTTATGTTTTGGCAATGTTCAGCAGTGAGATGATGCTTTCCTTTGTTTTTTTGCCTTATGTTTAGATAAGAAATAACAAAAAAACTGCTATCCTTGTTAAAGAAGTCAACAGCAAAAAACGGCTTTTCTTGGTATACAGACCAAACACTGGGAAGCAACTCAAGTTGGAGACGTACATCGAACTAAGAAAGAAGTACAAAAAGGTATGTTTTGTTGTGTTAACTATTGTTTATTTTAAACCTTGTACTGTCGTGTATAGCTGCCTCACAGCAAGAGGTTCTTCCGTTTGATTCTCGACTGGAGCGCCTTCTGTGTGGAGTGTGCATGCCCTCCACGCAGTCGAGTAACGTTAGATATGCAGGTAGGTCTGAGCGTGAATGGGTGTGCTTTCCTTGAAGGTTGGGCATCGGGCTGGCAACTCGGCACCGTAAAAATCCACTGGCAATCATTAGCGGACCAGAGTTCCACTGTGAACGACCCCTAACTGGGAAAAGCCGAAAGACATTACTTACTTTACTGTTGTGTATAGTTTGTCAAGTTCAATTATCCACCCAACCTAACATCTTCCTAGATGCATAAAAGCTAGTCATGAGAGGGTGTGATCAAGCAGCTTTTAATGCTTATTCCTCTGTCAGGAATAGGTTCTAGTCAATGATGTGACTTTGTAGCATAGAGTGAAGGCTGTGAAAATGTTAACCCCCTAGCATTGGGCTTCATTCCAGTGCTTGGTTTGCCTTGTGGAAGCAAGAAGGCATATCCACTGCACGTACTACTACCTTTGAAGATGGTTAAGGTATAAAGAAAATCCCAACAATGCATATGTGATGGATATGTCTTAGAAAACCCATTCTCTCTAGACCACCCAGTGTTTAGGTTCTATGCAAGGTCAACTGTCCCTGTAGTAAGTGTTCTGTACACAAAGTAACATTATAGGCAAGTAACCATGGGTAGTAACACTGGTGAGTGGGTCACTAGAATGCCCAGGAATCAAAATAATTTGTATTTTAAAAAATTATATTTGTGCATTTGCCATGTTCTTTTTTCCTTGTACTGTAAAAGACAATTTTCTAAGGGAATCTTAAGTTTTTGAAAGACACTCCTACTAGGGGCTGCTGTCACCAGCCTTGATAGATTCTTTAACAGCCTGTGCTGAGGATACACTTCTGAAGAGAAGAAAATGTTCTGCTGGCGTACAGGAGTCCAACGTTGAATGTGGTGGGCCTGGCATCCTCTTTTCAAATGTTTTCCCTTAATGTGGAATGTCACTGTGACAATGAGGTACTGCCAGCCAAGCCAGGGAGAAGTAGAGCAGTGGATATATGACTTGTGCCAGCACAGCTAGCTGGAATTTTGATAACTGTCATTTGTATATCAAGCTGATTTGTAGAGATGCTTGTGCTGAAAATGTATTTGCGAGCTTTGCCTTTGTTGTCTTAAAATGTATCAACAGTGCGCCCTGCTGAAATGAAGAGAAATGTACACGTATTATGATATTTGAATTAAATGTATATGTTTTAGAAGAGGACACTGGCACAGCAGTGGTTAACCAGCTGGCTTACTTTAAGAAAAATAAGAGAAATGTAATTGAGCTGTTAAATCATTGAATGGTACCCCACAGTGCACAGTAGGCCTAGAGATGGTAGGTCTGGGAGCAGCCATGATCTGTTAGCTTTTGTAAAGAAGAGGGGAAGTAATGTGTTTCTGGCTGCTAGGTATTGCAATAAAAGCTCTAAATGTGTATTGTAGCAGTCTGCTAAAGCCCTGTCTCAAACTTCAAAAGGAGATATTGTGGGAACCTAGAGTTAGATGACCAGATGAGGTCATTCTGCAAATCATTTTGGATGTTGTATTTTGCAGAGAGTAATCTCGGAGGTTAGAGTATTCTGTTTGGGAGTCTGACTAGAAAGACTACTCACATGTTTCATCTTGCCTTGCCCACGTAAATTATTAGGTAACAGTAAATTCTCTTAGATTGTCAGGAATATAGTGAAGCTTAGTTTAGAGATGGTTTTTCTTTATTTGTATGAGTCTGTACAGCGATGTTTTCAACATTTTCTATGGTTTGCTATGAATATATATTCAGTATTTTTATTCTTTTATTATTTATTATTAAATATATTTAAAACTGTTATTGTGGCTGGTTCCGTAGTATCTAACCTTTGAGAGTACTTATATTTATTTGGTGACACTGTCTGGGCCACTCCAGAAGGCCTAGCCATCTTGGTGAACTACTACCATATTAATATTAATGTGAAATGTTGGTTCTTCTTTCTCCCCAATGAAACCAGGAATGTGGCTACAGGAATAGAGAATATTGAACTTGACTATAATCCTATCATGGACATTAAATGGACTGAATCCAATGCAAGTCAATTTATCAACAAGGTGAGTGAAAATGACAACCCGCTACTGAATAATTTTAACACAATTGAAGGAGATGATATAGTTGATGTCAATTTCATAGCACTGAAGAGTGATGTTTTCGCATTAGAGAAAGAACTTTTTAAACTGAAAAGAGTGCAGTATGAAAGATCTCATCTAGAGATATGTCTAGCTGAGAATATAATCCCTCGTGGGTTAAGAATATTGAAAATGCCTGCACAAACACCTTGCGAATCAACTTTAATTGAATGGCAAAAATTGAATCTCAGCAGAAGTTTAGGCCACCTAAAACTTTTAATAGCCTCAGCAGTAAAGGAAGAAGAAAAAGCGCTTATACTGACTAAATTAATGAATGACTCCATGGACAATGCGACTTCCTATGCTAGGAAGTTATTTCAAATTAAACTCAAAAACTTGAAAGAGATCGAACTGATTTTTCTCTGGGGCATGTCTTCACTTGGCTACGTGATTCCAATAGCAACTTCCAACCGGGTTCATCTACACGGAATATGGAGTTAGAACCATCAGTCAACCAGAGAGGGAATCCAGAGATATCTACGACTCAATTGGTTGAAGACGCGCAGGCAAGGTCAGAAGGGTGGTTCCATACCACAGAGAACACGGAGAGTTCAGTCCATGAAACGACACTTGGCGCCAAACTTAAAACCATTACGGTTGCAGCAGAAGTACATAGAGAAAAGCATAGTATCAAGGATGTTAATGATAAAGAATTGACTATAGAAGGATCTCTTTCCCCTTCTTTTCCACCATCCATACACCCACTAAAATTAACTTTTCTTCTCCCCATGAGGGAAAGATCTGCAAGCAGTGGAAGGAGAAATCAACAGAAAGGTCAACAGAAGGGAAGGAGTACTACGAGAGTGAAAAGGAAATTTCCAGAAGAAACGAGTCCGTATACGATAAAAAAAGCCTTCAGGAATGTAAAAGCATAGTAGTTAGTCAACACATGAATTAACACCATATGAACTGAGAGTTTTAGAAAAAGGCTTATTGTTTATTCCTGCAGCAGACACTGACATTACTGAGATTGTATTAGATGTTTAAATGTTTACACGGAACTTGATGCTTAAAGTTATGTATGACAATGGCACAGATAATGATGCATTTATTTTTAAGAAACCAAGTTTATTTATACCCAAACAGAATTAATTGATTAATGCTTTTGAGCAGTTGTGTTTAGAAGATGTATACAATCTATATCATGTGCAGAAGCGAATGACAGGAACAAATGGCAAAATTTAACTAAACAGGAATATGTAGCAATGTTGAGTTTGCAAAATAATCCCTTTATCGTGATTCAGCCAGCTGATAAGGGAGGGGAAATAGTAATTTTGAATAAGTCAGATTATGACAAGAAAATGCATGACTTGCTGAGTGATTCACAGTTTTATCAGTCTATTACAAGTATGTTTGTTAAGAGAATGATAGACAAAGTACATAATGAGTTAAAGGAACTGAAGTATAGGGGTCTTGTAGATGATGGACTTTATAATTTTTTTAGTATTTAATCCTACCACTCCTAATATTCAGGGTCTGCCAAAAATACATAAATGTAAAATAAATCCCCCTATGAAGACCTATAGTAGCTGGGAGGAACTGGTGTACGGAGTCCATTTCGATATTTGTGGAGAAACAACTGAAGAGCCTACTGAATAGGTCTATAGATATACTTAGGGACACGGAACATTTTGTTAGAGACCTTTATGATTTCTTTGTTAGTAGGGAATCTGAAATTAAGGAAAGTATATTAGTCACATTAGATGATGTTTCCCTATTTACAGTAATTCCTAATGAGGTTGGGATTAAGTGTTACAAAAATTGTTGAATGAAAGTGGGATGTGTACAGTAGGGACAAAATTGAATGAATTAAGATTCTTTTAAAGCTTGTCCTTGAAAATAACATCTTTATGTATAGAGACAGCATATACTGGCAAAGGAATGGCGTCGCGATGGGTACATCCTGCACAAACAGTTATGCAAATGCCGTAATGCTTGTATGGGAAACCGACAATATTGATAAAGGTCCACTGAAAGTCATATTTTTTGTAGGTTCGTAGATTACCTTTTTCTTTTATGGAAAGGGTCACCATCAGAGTTAAATGATTTTGTTGACTATCTTAATAACTCAACACCCTTCCTTAAGTGCACTGTTAACGGGTCTCGCACTGAAATAAGTTTTTTAGATTTAACAGTTACTAAGGATGGTATAGGTAATCTGAGCACGAAAACATATAGAAAAGAATGTCATGTTGTTAAACTTTTGTGCAAAGATAGTATGCATCAGGATTTTGTATTCAGGAGTGTTGCATAAAATCAGTTTTACAGAGCCTCTAGATTAAATGCCAAACAAAGTGACTTTGAGCAACAAATGCTTGTAACAAGTTCCGAACTGAAAGAAAGGGGATATGATGAAAGCATGATGCATAGTAGAATGAAAGAGGTAGAGAAGCTAAGAGACACAAGGGCGAGACCATATTTTTTAGAAAATAAAGAAAAAGACAAGAGTAGGAAGGATTTAAAAGGTAGAAGCAATATGAGAGTATGTTTGAGTTATTCTAGAAATATAATGGACTATACAAGAATTATTAATAAGCACTGGAATATTTTAAATACAGATGGTCAGGTTAGTAAATTTCTGGACCCTCAACCACAGTTTACATACAAAAACAAAAAATCTCTAAAAAGGCAGTTATGTACTGCTAGACATGACAAGAGAATTGATGACGTTGTAGGAACTAAATCATGTAATAAGTGTAAATATTGTGATTTTATACCTGAGGAGAAAGAGTTCAAACATCCTGACTTAGGTGAAATCTTTTGTTTAAAGACCAGTGCTGATTGCAACACCTGTCCTGTTATTTATTTAGCTTACCTGTCAGTTATGCAAAATTTTTATGTTGTTAAAACAGATCTTTGAAAGAGAGAATCAGGGAACATGTCTACCATATTAAGAAAATAAGTACTTTTAATGCTCTTGCCAAGTATGTCTCTGACACAAATGAGCAACATAATTTTAAGTTTATGGTATTAGGAAGGAACTATGATAGCAAAAGAGGGGGAGATATTAGAAATAAGACTGAAGAGATAGAGGTTAATTGGATAGTGAGGCTTAGAGCAAATGTAGGACATGGTCTTAATGACCATATACCTATGAGACCTATTTTAAAGAATAGACCTTTACAAAGATACATTTTTTTTTATATATTATACATGTATTATTTATGCATTTTTGGTATATTTGTATGTTTTTAATATGTGCATTCAACAGTTATATGTTTATTAATGTAAGGCAGTAAATTAAGATGTTTTATGATCATGTATCTTTAAATACTAGTGAATTAGTCATGTGATTTGGTATAAAAAGGTGTAGAATTAATGTTTGTGATGCACCTGATGAAGCATTTAGTGAAAGCGCTTGTGTACCATTAAAGCAGTTTGCATCATAAGAAGCTGGAGCCTTGTCTTTGCTGTTTTGTTCTTGTTCTTGGATATTAATGTTAACAGTATAATTGGGTACCCTATGAAGAGCCTTAAGTAACTGACTGGTGGCAGGGATAACTACCTTATAATCTGGGCAAAGCTGGTAGAGTGGGTAATCTGTGCCATCCTTTCCCAGGTGTGTGTGTGTGTGTGTGTGTGTGTGTGTGTGTGTGTGTGTGTGTGTGTGTGTGTGTGTGTGTGTGTGTGTGTGTGTGTGCATGTGTGCATGTGTCAGCAACTTGTGGCAGGGAAATGAAGCACTGGGTTTACGGAGAGGGTGCTGGAAGACTTTGCTTGGACACACTGCTGAGGACCTAACCCTACAGCTGTACTGGGGAAGTCTTATTTGGGATCTGGAGGGAGACATGCAGACCCTGGGCTGAGTGTGTTCCCTGTGTGCTCTTAAGGGATGTTGTACTTGATGCAGAGAGGTCTGCCTCTGGAAATAGAGTGTATCCATTTGTATTCCAAGGGCATGTCCCTCTCCAGTGTTATTGATGAGGATTCAGGCTCCATTACTGGCCCAGCATGGGAACGACACAAATTGGTGCCCATCACATATAGGTAGCAGTGGTGGGCATCACAGTAACCAACAGCGAGAAGACACACTCTTAGGCTCAGTGCCACAGGATGTTACTTTGTCAACACTTTAGACCTATTGAGAGTGCATTTCATTTGTGGGGGGAATCAGAGGAAGTCTCATTATCAAGAAAAGATTTCTGAGACTTAATGCGCATAGAAGAGCCCAACCCCCTGCAGTACCATCCATTCAGTTCTCTGTGCTCAGGGACATTTTGGAATCGGCTTCCATAGATGTAGATATTTGCCAGATATGTGGTGTAGGTTACAGGATGAGTTAAGTGGGTCTTGATAAATCTGGTGGTTGAATGTGCAGTTATCCCCTGGCAACCACCAGGGATCAAAGAGAGATCCATTTCTTAATTAAAAAAAAAGGAGACGGATCCATATTTTTGCAAACTCCCTAATGGCAAAGGCAAGCAGAATACTGAACCATGTTGAAGTAATCTATACTTAAGCCCTAGTTGTACATAGGGTTATACACTGCCAAATACTGATAATGAAATGTCAAGAAAAAATACTCCTGTTATGTATAATAGATGTCTTGGATGACAGCATGATGAATGAAGACAGTAAATTGTCCTGCACCACTTTCAGAATGGGCAAGCATTGCAAAAGTATATCCGTGATGAAGTAGATGCCTGCAACTTAGCAGCAACTCCCAAGGTAGCTCTATGTAGACATGCCTGGGTTTGTTTGGAGCCTTTTCTTCAGGCTGTGAAGAGGCAGCTTTGAGTGCATTCTTGGACCAATGACTTTTGTTTTGATTGCACTTTCAAGAGACCTTCAAATTCCTGGAGAAAGGGATAGGATGATGGGGTTGAAACAACTTTGTTACCCTCTTGTACTAGAGCATAGTGAGAATTACCCAGCAGAAAAGTATCTGTTCTACAAGAAGCAGAACAGTGCAGATGAGACTATTTGCAAACAGCAGGCATAGGATGAGGACAAGGGAAGTGGGAGACAGCTGGCCATATGTATGGGTGGAAAACTCCTGATGAGTGATAACTGCACTTAACACCCACCCTCCTCTTACACCTCTTTGAGCATCACTTTGTCCCACATCCAACGTAATTGGCTGTGCCCTGCATGTGACTGTGGTGATGTGTACACTCTCCCAGGGCTGCTAGGGTTACAAGTTAGAATTCAAGACCATCCTTCCTTTCTCTCTAAATGTGGAGTGACACCAACAGTTCTCCAGTACGTCCAAACCAGATCATCTTAGCCCTGGGATTCTTTCAGCTGTTTATTGAAATGTGGAAGTATGGAGGCTGTCCTGTTAGCAAAACAGAAGGGCTTTTATTCCAGGGTATAGCTTGCTTCCAAGGAGGACTGATCCTGCACAGCTGTTCTGGACATTTCCAAATTAAGCAGTTCTCCTGAGGTTCATGAAATTCAGAATGTTTATTGTGTGGACCCTTGTCCAGTTACTTTTCCCCAGAACCTTTTTGGTTGTGCTGGACCTGAGGGGGGGTTGCCTCCCTTAATATCTCTATCCACAGTAGTCATAGTTATTTTCTTTGGTTCAGGGTGGACAGCAAATATTCCTGATTTTATTATTTTTCTTTCTTTCAGTTTCTGCATGACTCTGCATGTATCTACTAGTTAACTAGCCCCAGTGTTCATATTCCTGTGGCTTCCACCTTTGTCCTTGCATGTTAAGGCTTAATTTATGCTCTCTTATAGAAATAGTTGAGTAAGTTGCTAACGTTGATAATGGACCCAAGTACTAACCTTGACATCTGCCCAAAATCCATCCTGGAACTCAAAACATCCAAGGTATTCCTGAGAGTGCATCCAGACATGGAGAAGTCACCTCTTCCTACCTACAGATAGAGGCAAGCATTTGAAATCTGTTCTTAGGGTCTGACCCAAAAGGGCAGGATCACACTGGGGAGAATGTTCAGAGCTCTGGATCATGTGTCAGCATCAGTTGTCATGGTGCATTTGACAAGACCACAAAAGAGAAAGAACCAGTGATGTTTACAAAGGTGTCTGTCATCTGTACTCAACCAACAAATTTGTTTTATTCCAGTCAACAAGAAGGAATTTTCTTAGTGGTCTAGTCAGATAGAGGGAGCTCTGTCTCTGCAACCTGATTGCCAAGCAAGGAGAGTATATTCTGACACTGATTCTGCAGGCCTTGTATAGGAAATGCCCTTGGTGCACCTAAAAGTGACTGGGGCATAGAATAAAATCATGCTACTCAAGTATGTCACATTCAGAAAAAAATGATGGCCCTGCTACTGACACTGAAGACCTTTAAGTCAGAGCTGAAGCTGGGAATGTTATGAGGAATCACTGAATTCCAGAGTGATGTGATGTGTACAAGCAAGATGGCACCCTTTTCTACCAACACTACAATCTCCATAAATGGTTTGAGTCATGATGCTGCAGCTAGTGCGTCATCTGCAGGCAGCCTACTCCACCCCCCCCCCCCAGCTGCCTCATGCAAGAGTTGGACAAGAGGAGCTGCCATTAGGAATGGTTTAAGTTTTGTATCTTTTTGGCCCTGTACACATTTTGTTTGACAACTGGAGGTGTGACTTGGAGTGAGTTATTTGCAGTGTGTGATACCTGTTTCACAACCCTGCTCTTAGTTTCCTCAGTCTCCACCAAAGTAATTGTGCCGTCTCTGCCACCCCACTTGCAGTTCTTGCTTCTTAAGTCCTCTGCCTCCAGTGCTGGGGCCACCTTGGTTGCAGTCAGGACTTCCTCACTATGCTCCATGAAGCCAAGTACTTCCAAGTGTATATGTGCTTGTAGACAGCCTGAACATGTCCACAGTTAACATCTGTGAGTAAATGTGGGGATCCACAACTGATCTTGGTGATTTCACGGTAGTAGGTTCTCCTGCTTGCATACCTGTTCATGACTGATAAGAATCACCAAGTTGTTTGGAAAACTGTTACTCTAGATTGCTAAAACCAAGGGCCTGGATCATATGAGGTTACTAGGCTAACGGCCACAAGGTCCTTGCAATCCTAGCCAAGTTCAACTTGTGTTCCAAAGTGTGTGTGGTTCAAGCAGACACTAAAATTAGCACATATTGCCCCTGTCCAAGAAGGACAAAGGTGGGACCCCCAGGGTGAATTTCCGGTTACATTAAACCTGGGTCAGTGATCACTCTGTATGCAAGACACAGGTCACCTCTGAGCATTCTGTATGACACAGAGTCAAGTGACAATGATTTCAGTCTGTCCGCATCAAACATGTTGAAGACCCTGAATTTTCTTTGTAAAGACCCTTTGTGGTCTCTCCAATTGCTGCAGGTGTTTGAAAAGGAACATACCTAAGGGAGCATTGTACTCTATTATTGGCCTGATGAGGGAAGAATAAACAGGGGTTATAACCTTTTTTCCTAAAGGCAGTGTGCCCTTACTTATCAGTTGAGCAATATAAAATGCCCTTCTTACCTCTGTGGAGACATGGTGATCAAAGTTAAGGTTGCTGTCGACCTGTGTGCCAAGATCTTTCACCAGTGACTGTGTTTAGGGTCTTGCTATTGATGTGGTAGTTTGCAGGAACATCACCCTTGCTGAAGGGAGTGGTGATGCATTTTTTTGCATTACGTTTAAGAACGTAACTTTGGCACCAGTCATTAGTTTGCATAAGACCTTCTTGCAGGATGTTGACATCGCTATGGGTTTCAATGATTACTCCTAGTCTGCAGTCATCAGTAAACTTTGTAAGCCACAGTCCCTTAGTTTTAGCTTGTACTTCAGAGAAGTAGATTCCGAAGAGTAGAGGTCCCAGAACTGATCCCTGTGGAACACCACTGGTTATGGGTCTGCTGGAAGAGGGTGGAGTCCCCTATTTTGACTGTGTGAGTTCTATCAGTGAGCTAATTTGCAGTCCACCTGACAATGTATAGGTTGATAACCAGCTTGGGTGAGTTTATCAATGATGCCTGAGTGGGAGTTTGTGTCAAAGGCCTTGGCTAAGTCTAGGTAGGTTGTATGCACAGATTTGCCCTTGTCTAGGGCTTTGGTGACTGTCTGGATGAAGTCCACCAAGCTTAACAGGCATGATTTCCCTTTGACAAAGCCAAACTGGGTGTGGTCGAGCATTTGGAGATTTGCTATATTTTTGTTAAGGTCCATAATGATTTGTTCTATGGCCTTGCAGATTAGGCTGGTCAGACTAATGTAGTTCCTGAGGTCAGTGGATGTAACCCCTATGTGCAAGGGGATGGCGGTAGCTGATTTCCATTCTGCTGGGACAAAGGCTGTGATTCAAATGAGAGCCCAGTGGTGGTCATAATTCCTGTTTTAAACCATGTTTATAACACCGCCCAGGATGTTATCTGGTACCATAGAGGCTGTTTTTGGCCTTGGAGAAGGCATTTAAGACCTGCTTCTTGGAGATGCTAGGTGGGAGACAGGTGTTTGGGATGCCTTGGGTATATATTACGAACCTAGAATCCTTGCTGTCTCAATCACAAGCCTGTACATCTGGCAGTGAGAAGGTTGTCTCACAAACACCTCTAACTCCACCCGCATGTGTACAGTACATTCCTACATATGTGGTGGTCCTCAACAAAAACATACCTAAACAAGAGAGACCTCCGAGGTAAAGCACACGCACATCACAACCCCCACCACACATAGTACACAAACCTGTGTCTCTCAGCCTGTAAGGCCCAGCCACAAACCCAACATACTAGTCACAGGAGACTTTATCGTGAGAAACACAGGTGTGCCTCTCACCTGGCAAGATAAGGAGGAAAGTCGTGATAAGATTTTCGTGTTTCACTGTTGCAGTCATCACATTTGGGTTATCCCTGCCCAGGGTAGCCCTCGACCAGGCCGAATACCAGAGGCTTAGTATTTCTGCGTCGGTTGCTGTCGCTTAAGGACTGACATCAGATCGTCAGTAGTATAAAGTAAGGATCTGATGCCATTACATCAGTCTTTCTTGCCAAGAAGCCCGAGGCAGAAGCAGTTCGCATGAGTGCCGGTCAGCTGCTATCTGAATTTCATTTTCTGAATTGAAGCTGAAGTCTTCTAAAGCTAAATACCCCGTTGGGGATCCTTTTTTCTTGCTCTAACCGATGTCAGAAAAAGTTAACAATGGTCTCTCCTGTGGAAAGCAAATACCACACCGAGATTTTCATTCTTACTGCGTCACTTGCTTAGGCCCAGACCACGACGTCCCTCTTTGTCGGTTTTGTGCTTTAACGCCAGAACTATACGTCGTCGGGCCATTATTGTAGCTAGATATTTTCGCTTACAGTCCTTGAATTCCAATATGGCTTTGGTAAGCCATCCGACAGCAGATCTTCCGAAAAAACTTAAGGATAAAGACAGAGAGAAATCGCACAGGTCCAAACCTACCAACGGTGCTTCCGTTAAGCTAGTCAGTTCTCCTGTCCTCAGGCACTTTCGCAGCCCCTGATGCCCGCTTCTTTGGATTAGCAGGCAGCTACCAAGACCCTTTCGGAGTACGGTATGCCGTAAAACTCCTCTTAGACTAAGGATCCTGCAGTTGTCTCTAGGGCTCATGGTCTGCACTCTTGTGGGAGGAGAGGCTGGACTCTGCCCTTCTGAGCTGGGAATTTCTGGTTAAAGGCTTATAGTGCCTGCATATTTGAACTGCTTCTTACTGAAATTGGTACACCTTGTTTGCTGTAGCATAGACTAGATCCAGGCCTGCTGAATCATGCTTTGTTTGTATAACTTGAGCACTAATCCAGGCATTCTTTAAAGTATTCAATTGTATTTATTACTGCTTGGTAGTAACTTGATTAAAGTGTAGCTATCATTCTAAGTCTTTTGGATTAAGCACTTGGGCTTCAGACCAGTTGTTTTACATTAGGAAGGTTTGTGGCCTGCACTGTGGTGGCAGGATAAGTTGGGAACTGCTGATTGAGGGCTCAGTGTCTGTTATTCTAAAAGTGTATTGGTACTGGTTTAAGCACTTGGGCTTCAGGCCAGTTATTTTAAATTAAGAGGGTTCGTGGTCTGCACTCTTGTGGGAGGAGAGGCTGGACTCTGCCCTTCTGAGCTGGGAAATTCTGGTTAAAGGCTTATAGTGCCTGCATATTTGAACTGTTGCTTACTGAAATTGGTACACCTTGTTTGCTGTAGCATAGATTAGATCCAGGCCTGCTGAATCTAGCTTTGTTTGTTTGCTTATTTCCCTGAAATGCTAATTCCACCTAAAACCCGGCTTTTCAGCACTTCTGTGGATCCCTAGTGATATCTGCATTGCTTACTGTACTTATTTCCTTGTTTCACTTGAAAGTTACTGTTTGTCGTTTTTGCATTTAAGTTACCTGTAACACATTGCATTTAAGTTACCTGGCACTTGCTCACTAAAGCAATTATATAGGTCAGCACTAAAAAATTAAAAGCAGTACACCCTCTCAAACTCCCCTTGAGTACCTTGTTCCCCATTGGCCCTTTTTTCAATTATAAAGGAATTCCCAATACTATTCTAGCATGTCCAAAGGTCAGTTGTCAATCTCCTCTCCGGTCCAGCTGGAGAATCTGGGAATCTTGAGGCAATGTTACAACTGCCTCATGTACACAGACAACCCTCTCCTTCTCCCAACAAATTCCAACACATGTGAGAGATGCAACCATATAGCCAAACTGGAGGCTAAACTCTCTCAACTCATTACTGGCGTAACCAGTCAGGAGGAGAAGGAAACCACACTCACTACAATTCCAGTCTCACATAGACCTACCACGACAGCAAACCAAACATATAAACACACAAAAACATACTCAGAGGCTCTAAATAAAAAATCTGCCTAAGCAGCAGAGACCTCCAAAGCAGACACCCAAGCAAACGCTACCGCAAAACAAAACACGTGCAACACACAGCTCACAAAGCCAGTGTGCCGAACAGTCACAGCCCTTAAGGCTAAACAACACACTTGTAATAGATGACTCTATTGTCAGGCACACTGATGTCCCGCTCACCAGACTGAACAAGGAGAAGGTCACGGTGAGCTGCCTGTCAGGCGCTAGGATCTGCCACATAACACAAGCACTCAGGTCACTCCAAGGCAAGTACAAATATGACTCTGTCATTGTCCATGCTGGTGTGAATGACCTGAGACGTACCTCCCTGGACTACATGAAAAGAGACAGAGGAGCTCTTTGAGCATGTGGCCCAGGCCGGTATGACCCTGACCTTGAGTAGCATCTTACCCTCACCAACAGTGATGCCACAATATGAAGACAAGATGATCAATTTCAACAATTGGCTTAAGTATTGGTGTCATTCAAAGGGGATCCAATGCCTGTCAGCCTGGGATGACATGCTCGACAAGCCAGGATGCTTTGCTAGTGACTGCTTGCACCTGTCACCCCTGGGCTTTTGGATATTGGCAAAGGCTCTTGCTACCCCCATAGTGCCTCTCTTAGGCAGGGCTCAAAAGACAAACCCACCTCCATAAGTATCACAAGGGATAAGAAGCTAAGAGTAATGCTACTCAGCACCAGAAGTCTAACCCTCGATGCATGCACTCGAAACTCTCATTAGCATGGAGAACATCGAACTTTAGCTTAAGAAACC